>NC_058085.1:344631409-344931409 GCF_014858855.1 Bufo gargarizans | reverse complement strand
AGCCACCAATCGGCCTGTGACAGCAGAGCTGAAAAGAGTGCAGGACCAGTGTGGCTCTTGGCTTCCATGGCACAACAGCCACAGCACAGCATGGCAACGTGTCACCTGGCACGTCGAATAGGTTCTGGGGAGCTGAAGGGGTGCAGCAGAAGAGGCGGTAGCAGTGGAAAAGGAGGAGTCAGCCAAGGAGGAGACGGAGGATGGAGTAGGACGAGGAGGAGAAGAGGCAATCCTGCATGCAATCCGTGGCGGTAACACCAAATCCAAACGGGTGCCACGGGTTGCATGCTTGACAGCCGTCAGAAGGTCCACCCAGTGGGCAGTAAAAGTTATGTACCTTCCCTGCCCGTGTTTGCTAGACCACGTGTCTGTGGTCAGATGTACAGTATCTTGGTGCCGACACTTATAGCTCCGGGATGCCCTTCTGGGAGAAATATTTCCTTCCGGGGACCTTCCATTGCGTTGTGCCAATGGCCACAGATTTTCTAAAGGCCTCTGAGTCCACCAGTTTAAAGCCGGCAGTCAGCCATTGGGCAAGAGGGTTATCCAGCATCATCATCTTTTTGCGCTCGAACATTTGGGCCACGGAAGCCTGCCTTTTGCCAGATGAACGCGACGACAGCACAGTGGAAAGTGGAGTGGAGGACAAATGGGAGGTGAGAGGAGAAGGAGAAGAGGCAGGACTTGGAGCGCCAGGAGTGTGGCTTTGTGGGTTCTGACAGTGTTGCTCCCACTGGGCTCTGTGATGGGAGGCCAGGTGCCTTTTTAAGGCGGTCATCCCTAAGTGAGTGTTGGGCTTACCACGACTTATACGTTGACAACACAGGCTGCAGATGGCAACACTATTGTCAGCAGCGGACGTGTTAAAAAAGCCCACGCTGCAGAACCATGTGCAGGTGTCCTGGGAGCGCAGGATGTGACCGTGCATGGTGGATGGCTCATTTCAGATACATTTGCAGTCTGCTTTTTACCTCCTGTGCACTGCAAGTTCTGCCTGCTTCTCCTCCTTCTCCTCCCTTTCTGCTGCTCCGTGTCTCCCTCTATACTCCCCTCCCCTTCCTCTCTTGTGGGCACCCACGTGACATCCATCGACACGTCATCATCGTCACCTTCACCACCACTGACATGAAAGATCTCAGAGTAGGCAGCAATAGCGGGGACTACCCTCCTTGGGCTGATCTGGGTACTGTCGTCAGACTGCTGGGTGGAGACTGTTGATACCTCCTTTTCCTGATCCAATGCCAAGAATGGCTGCGCATCAATAAGGTCTTGGTATGGATGGGAAAATAATTCCTATGACTCGAGCGGAGGGGATATGGTGGTGGTGTCTTTGGGGGTGCACACAGTAGAGAGTGAAGGGGGTGCAGATAGAGAGGATGAGGATGGTGCAGAAGCGGAAGGCTGGTGCATTTTTTTTCGTAATCGCATGCACCTTCTGCAACTTCCCACTTAGGCTCTGGCCTGGTGCACCTGCCTGACCCCTACCACCCCTGCAGAATGGCCTGCCTCTTCCTCTGCCTTGTCATTTTCAAAATGACACTGTGACAAAGTCCCTATAGAAGAGTATTATTTGTGGAAGAAGGTATATCAAACCCCTGCCTCAATCAGTTTTATTGGCGGCAACTGGTATATCACACCAGTTGAAATTATTTGTTCCAATAGCGTCTGTCACTCTGTGTAGCTGCGGCAATGCAGCAGAACCGCAAACAAATGCTGCACTACCCAAATGCACTATATAGAAAGTATATTATTGGTATATTACACTCCTGCTTCAATCATTTTTTTTGGGGGGCAACTAGTATATCGCACCAGTTGAAATTATTTGTTCCAATAGCGTTTGTCACTCTGTGTAGCTACGGTAACGCAGCAGAACCGCAAACAAATGCTGCACTACCCAAATGCACTATATAGAAAGTATATCTGAGGTCTAACTAATAGTTATACTTGCTGAATTTGGTCGCAATTTGCAGTATGCAGTTAGCAGTAACTATTTGCAGATTGGTTGAGTATGATCTGGTATGGTTGTATGCAATTTGGATTGCAATATGGAATTTGAATGGTTGCAATTGTGAACTTTGTAGTTTGCATTGGTGGAACTGTAAGTAAACACATATATAACTAGTTCAGTATACAGTTTAAATCACTATATTAACAGTAGGAACATTAGATAAATGTTTTAGATACCTATTTTGGCCTCTTGCTTCCATATACCACAGCTCTTAGTGGAGTGTGTGTCGGTTCAGCTCCTCTCTCTGGTGAATAATGATTCCAACAGCTCCTGCTAGGGGAATTTCCCACACAAGCTGTGTGTGAGGCTGGCTATAATTGGTCAAAACTCTTGCTGTGTGTGAGGCTGGCTGTGATTGGTCAAGACTCCTGCCCAGCAACAACAGTTTAACTCTATGCTTTCTGTTGTGTCTGCTGTGTCATTGAGCTTACCTTACATTAGATAATGAATCTTAAAGGCATATTATCTTATCTGCTTCTATGAACACAAAATATAACTATTACATGACATCCAAACATAAAGTCACTGTGAATAACTCTGCTTTTGTCTGTAACACACAAATATAGGGACTGTATTAAGGTTATTGGCAGGTTTAGCTATATAAACATATAAGCTATATTAGCAACCTAGGACAGGTCTTAGCTGTCCAGCTACAGCAACTGGTATATCACACCAGTAGAAATCATTTGTTCCAATAGCGTTTGTCACTCTTTGTAGCTGCGGTAACGCAGCAGAACCGCAAACAAATGCTGCACTACCCAAATGCACTATATAGAAAGTATATTATAGGTATATCAAACTCCTGACTCAATCAGTTTTTTTGGGGGGATAACTGGTATATCACACCAGTTGAAATTATTTGTTCCAATAGCGTTTGTCACTCTGTGTAGCTGCGGTAACGCAGCGAAACCGTAAACAAATGCTGCACTACCCAAATGCACTATATAGAAAGTATGTTATTGGTATATTACACCCCTGCCTCAATCACTTTTTTGGGGGGGCAACTGGTATATCACACTAGTTGAAATTATTTGTTCCAATAGCGTTTGTCACTCTGTGTAGCTGCGGTAATGCAGCAGAACTGCAAACAAATGCTGCACTACACAAATGCACTATATAAAAAATATATTTTTGGTATATCACACCCCTGCCTCAATCATTTTTTTGGGCGGTCAACTGATATATCACACCACTAGAAATTATTTGTTCCAATAGCATTTGCCCCTCTGTATAGCTGCAGTATCTCTGCAGAAACGCACACAACTGCTGCACAGTACAAATGCACTATCATATACTTTTTATGCTAGAAAGTATATTATAAGTATATCGCACCCTCTGTGTATCACACCTATCGATAGCACACCTATACCAGTCTTAAAAGGACTTTTGTGTCCCTATTAGCTAGCGTTTGGTGTCTCTAACAGTCTGTCCCTGCTCCACACAGCAACCTCTCCCTACATTGGCAAAAGACTGAATGTAAAATGGCGGCCAGATCGTGTTTATTTATAAGGTAGGGGGTGTGTCCATGTGCTGAAACTTCTCAATTGGCTGTCCTGTACCACCTGATGGATGTGTCATGGGTCAAAGTTCTTCACAATGTAAAAGAATATGGCGCCGGTGGACATCGCCATATGACCCACAAGGCCATCGCTAATGCTTATTGTCAAATTTTTGTGGCCTATACTGGCCAACAGTTACATATTTATCCTGTGACCGCCTAATGCACCTCCAGCTACAGAATCCAAAGTTCTTTGCTGTTAGGTAAATGACTATTACCTAATTTTTGGGGCCTGTACTGGCCAACAGTTACATATTTATCCTGTGACCACCTAATGCACCTCCAGCTACAGAATCCAAAATTCTTTGCTGTCAGGTGAATGACTATTGCCTAATTTTTGGGGCCTGTACTGGCCGACAGTTACATTTTTATCTCTAGCCACATAATCACACCCCTGTCTCACTCCTCTGCCTCTCATTATGGTGGCGTATGAACTGCATTCACGATAAGGACCTTTTAATGTCACAGGGTCATGTGACTGTGCCCCCCACCCTGTACTGTGACCCTTACCCTTTACTGTGCCCTCTTACCACACTCTGTGCAGTGCCTCTAGTCATTCCCTGTACTGTGCCCTCTTATACCCTTTTATCCGGTCACAGTAAGGCAGTGTTATCCTGTCACTGTACAGAGGTGTTAAACGGTCAATGTATAGCCGTGGTATCCAATAACTGGATGGCCATAACTGTATCCCTTTCCCTGCCCATGCCATCCTTTTTTAGACCTGGCAGGAGCAGGAAAAATATGCAGATTGCGGTGCTAAGGACCTTTGCACCACAATCTGTGTCAGAAATACGCCTAACATAGACGTATTTCTATATAATAAATGACCACCTAATTGTATTATTATTTACGGGTAGGGCTAATATCTTTATATTATTTAGATTTTAGTGTATTATACTGTGCCCTGTATTTCCCAGTAGAAAATGATCCTTGGGAAACACAGTCCTCATCCCTGACCACCAGGACCAGGTAGTGTTCTGTTTTTGCCATCCATTTAATGCATACCAAAAATGTATGCGTTAACAGATGCCTCAGACTGATGCCGTACATGCATTTTTTTAATGGACTCTGCAGGATACAAAAATGTGAAGTGCTGCACATTTGTATACATCAAACTGATAGGAAATAAAACTTTTCTAGGCTCCAGCAGGGCACATTTTTGAGAGTTTCCCTTTAAGACGCATAAAAATGGCCCCTGATTGAAATACATATTTTTTGTGGGAATTTTTGCCAATGATCCCCCTCTGGTATATCACTGTCCATGTTGTGGGACTATTTGTGTACTTCCAGTAAGTGTTTGCTGGCTGCAAATATGACCTGAAGGTTTTTCAGGTTCGCCTGCCTTTAAAGTGAATGGGACCCCCCGCGAACGCGCTGTTTGCGAATCGTCCTGGCTGATGTTCGTCCATCACTAATGGACACCTACCTGAAACAGCTGAAACAGGAACTCGAGCCATCCACGCCACTACCACTGGACCCTGGTAATGCGCATAGGCCCAAACACACACTCCAGGCAGGACCCAGCACGAACACCAAACACAAACACCAGTAATAACAACCTTGACCACCATGCAGCAAGAACCATGGAGGCACCAGGCCCAGCTGCTTGTAGTCCCCCCTCCAGGGAACTCCAGGGACCCCCTTCCGGAGGTTAGGATATACAAAGGATATGTCTGGCATCCATGCTGACCTGAAACACCAAACAGGCCAGACATGAAACACAAAACCAGACATCATAGCAAACCCCAAACATAAGCCCACACCAAACATACAAGTGAGGTAGGGTAACAGCAACAGACACAAAGGGGTGACATCAGAAGACATCAGGTGACATCTGTGTCCCATAAGGTGGCCCTCAAGGACTTGGCAGATGAAAAAGCACCAGCTCCTCAAGACACTGAAGACAATCTGTCCTCAGGCTCACAACTCAGAACAATAAGAGCCTAGAGGCTACATTCAGCTCCACCTTGCACACACCTTAACCCCATACACACCTGAAAAGGGAAGGGAAACAGCCTTAAAGGGAAAGTGCACGCGCATGTATAACAAACAACACATTGCCACCGGCAACCATCATGCGTGGCAAAAGTGTCACGGCAAACTACCACCAAGCAGTGACAATCCCTCCCATCAAAGCCCTCCCCAAAACATAATAAGGAAAAAAATGTGCAGATTCGGCATCAGCACGTCCCTCAAAACTGCCGCTAGCATGCCAGGACCACCAACTAGGCCTCTGGCAGCCAGCCAACAAGCAGTCAGGAGAAACCTCACTGAACACCACATCCATCTCAGACACAGTTCACACTCTGGGCAGCTGCCAGCAAGCATTCCCCAACCAGCACACAGCCAGTACACCAAAGGAATGCTGCCAGCAGCCAGCCCAAGAGCAAGGAACCACCGAGAACGGACGAGGGGACACACCTACACAAGCAACGGTTCAACAACCATGGCAACACCTGTTACCAAGAACTGTGCCGTTAACAGTAACTCCCCTTTCACCCTCCCTCCAGAGGATAAGCAGGTGCGCCAGAAAACTTCAGACAACACATGCTGAGCCCTCTTCCGAAGGCTAAAAAACAGAGTGGCCTTTATGGGACATGTGGGGAATCCCCCACCGTACAATGTGGGAAAAATAGGGTAGCAGATAGGCCTGGAAGCAGGGAAAAGGGAGCTGGTAACCAACTAAGCATTCCTAAATCCTATCCCTGACCTCCTGACTATATGAGCCGCCCTTGATGGTAGGGGAACTCAAACTCTCGAACCTAGGCCCTACTGACCCTAACGGTTCTTGCAATATGGCGTCAGACGGTGGAGACAACCGATTCCTCCATGACACGGAGGAACCGGAGTCTCCAACAGGCCAAGCAGCAATTGGGAAGAAGTAGCCAGCCGTAGACAACATGACAGGTAAGTGTCCAGAGGCAGAAAACACCACTGCCAACAGGACCAACATGGACACCTACCTGAAACAGCTGAAACAGAATCTTAAGCCGTATGCGCCGCTATCACTGGATCCTGGTAATGCGCATAATCCCAAACACACACTCCAGGCAGGACCTAGCACGAACACCAAACACAAACACCGGTAATAACAACCTGGACCACCATGTGGCAAGAACCATGGTGGCACCAGGCCAAGCTGCTTGTAGTTCCACCTCCGGGGAACTCCAGGGACCCCCTTCTGGAGGTTAGGACATACAAAGGATATGTCATGCTATCATGCTGACCTGAAACACCAAACAGGCCAGACATGAAACACCAAACCAGACATAACAACAAACCCCAAACATAAACCCACACCAAAAATACAACAAGTGAGGTAGGGTAACAGCAACAGACATAAAGGGGTGACATCGGTGTCCCATAAGGTGGCCCTCAAGGACTGGGCAGATGGAAAAGCACCAGCTCCTCAAGACACTAAAGACAATCTGACCTCAGGCTCACAACTCAGAACAATAAGAGCCAAAATGCCACACCCAGCTCCACCTTGCACACACCTTAACCCCATACACACCTGAAATAATAAGGGAAATAGCCTTAAAGGGGAAATGCACAAGCATGCATAACAAACAACACGATGCCACCGGCAACCATCATGCACGGCGAAAGTGTCACGGCAAACTACCACCAAGCCGTGACAAGATGTGACTACTATAGTCCAGCATTTATTTTGCAGCAGGGTTGTACATAGAAATCATAGGGCCCAATAGTAAAACTTAAGCTTGAAGGGGGGTTGGCCCAAGAGCAACATTTATGCCTTCTCACAGAGCATCCAAGCCAAATATCCATGCGTAGACAGCTGTTTCGGTATGGAGACTTATGGGTAATGCTCCATGGGAAAAGAATATGCAAAGATATATCTCTTTAGCGCCACCTTGTGGAAGTGGCTTTCTAGGAGTCAAATTCCGGCTTGGTGCAATGCCTTGAATGCAGCTTAGGCGGTACTCTGCCTGTTACAGTGTGACAGCCGAAACACAAAGCGGAAAGAAAAACATGATTAACAAAACACTGGGTGATACTGTAAGGTACTGTGGTCGGTTTAATATGCATTTTGCAGGTGACAGGTTCCCTTTAAAGAGACCTGCTATGTATAGAGATTTACTGGAAGCTAGTTAAAAAGTCAGATTTTTACTCATATTGAGCCATTTTCACAAGAGATCGTTCTCTTCCTTGGGAAATGCCTCTTTGCATATTCTTTTCCCATAGAGCATTGCTAATAACTTCCATACCATGGAGCACTACCAGTAAGTTTCCTTAGATATCTGGTCTCCTTAAGGAGAACCAGCACTCTGCCTAATCCACAAGTAAAAAAATAAATAAATTCAGAAATATAAACAGGGAGCTTTTACTAAGTTTTGCTATGGGGCCCTGTGATATCTAATGTGCCCCAGAGCTCACTTTACCCTCATTTGTATGTTGGAAAAAGTGGCGCAGATATTTCTGAATACCATATTTTTCAATTTATTTATGGAATAGAATTGGGTTGATAAATAAATTGATAAATCTACTCCAAACAGCTCCAAACCCCCTGCTTCACTTTGTATGGTACATACTAAGACTCTGGTGGCCTGCAGCCACCTCTAGGGGGAGCTCTCTGCATGGATTTGTACAGCTGCTAGTGAAATTAGAGAAAGCTTTAAAAATCTCTATGCTGTGACTCCCCTGAGTGGCAGCTGCAGGAAAATAATGTGACCCTGTGTCGGGAAATAGGAGAAGCTCAGCTTTCTGCCCCCCTCGAACCACAAGCCACATAGCAATTGCATGTGCAATGAGCAGGAACGTGGTACAGTTACGCGGAAGCCAAAATATGCAGTGGGTCCGGATATGTGTATAATAGTCTATAGTTCTTGTTTGTGACGCCAATTGCAGCGTGCGCAGGGTACAGTCTCAGGGCCCTTTAAGATGTTGCAACTCACGTACCAGGTGAGGAATGCCAGAGTGGTATAATGTCTCTGTGTAGCAGTAGTAATAGTGTCAACGGTGTCTCCTACCTGGGTACGGCTGGACTCCTGGATCCTGGCTCACTTGCAATAAATTAGTGTGTTGCTAGTAGGAGTAATTGAGGAACTTGGTAGTAATGAATGAGATCCAGACTTAAAATATAATTCAACTTGTCTTTACTGAAGGCAGCATTAATCCATATGAGTTACAGCAATAGTCTTGGGTCCCAGCAGGTATTGGCAATATATGGCAGGGATCACTGACTCTTCTGCTTCTATCATATGCCTGGAGAATATGTCAGGAATATGTCTTCTGCTCTGTCTATCTTCTGCTGTCTATGGGACTGACTAGCTGAGGAGGGATTTGGCTTCTCCTGGTCTCTGGATAGTTACTCACAGTTAGCTCACAGGGAATGGCTCTTCCTGGAGGGCTGGAGGTGCTGCTTGCTTGTCAACCAGCTGAGGCTGAAGGCTCAAACTGGGAATGGTGATCTTTGGCCTCAGCCGAGACACGATCCTGGGTTGGGATCCCTATTTCTGGGAGCTCCTACTTGCACAACCTTCCCCTAGCCAGGGTGGCTGGCTCACACTAACTATAACTTCCTTCTCCTCCCCATGAGGCAGGATGTGGGAACATTCCACACCTCCTAAAAGAGGGGGGAGATAAACTGGAATGTACTATTCCAGTCTAGATATGCTAAACTGTCTAAGTTGTACATGGAAATTACAGCAAATTACATGTAACAGGCTAGAATATGCACATTTGTGAGGAATATTAAATAAAATCACATTAGATGACAAGGCACATGTTACCAACAAATAGTAGCGGGGAAAAAGAGTTTAGTAACATAACTCTAGGATGTTACACATGTATTGTAGGTACAACAGTTTTCGAGTCTAAGATTTGCTATGTTTTATAGTGTTTTGGTTCATAATGTAAAAGACGTACCGTATCATTCACAGATGCTGCTATCCAGTTTTCTGATGCCTCTTTTACCTGGGAGCCGGGCACATCTCCAGCAGTGAAGAAGTAAGGCGATAATGCATGTTGCCCTGATGTGTATTGCAGCAGAAGCAAAGTAATGGAGGCACTTTTATGTTGCCACAAACCAAAATAATAATAGTAGTAGCAGCATAATAATACAGCACTTGGTACAGAGATAAAAACCCAAGGTAGTAGGTTAGTGACACCTATCGCCTGTATTTCTACATTCATCTACTGATTGCTCTATGTTGGTGGACACCAGGTTCTTGACTTCTAAGTGTAGTCATATCAGCTCAGGTTTCAAGCTTTGCCAAGTGTACAGCTATTTTTTAAGGTGGACAGGTCCTCTATGAGCTATCAATATCTCCTAAGTGGCCCGCTGTAGTAAAAGTAGCTGTTCCCCCTCTAGGCTTAGTATGGGTAAATTTGACAATTTCGTAACATGTCTACACCTCTGATGTTCATATGTGCTATCTTCTTGCAGTGTCAACCTGAATATCAAGGAAGGTAACCTGGTTGCAGTAGTTGGTGGGGTTGGTTCTGGGAAATCGTCACTTGTCTCTGCGATGCTTGGAGAAATGGACCATGTCTATGGACACATCAACATAAAGGTATAATGTGAAAACTGTATTCTGTGAGTTCCATCTCCTGTCTAAAATACTGCACATAGATATGTATAACATTATGGGTAATATAATGTCTTATTAGTAGTGCAACTTTGTGTTTCAGGGTTCTGTGGCCTATGTTCCTCAACAAGCCTGGATCCAGAATGCCACGCTGAGAGATAACATCTTGTTTGGGTCACCTCTAGATGAGGCGCGATATCAGCGGGTTCTAGAAGCCTGCGCCTTGCTTCCTGATTTACAGATGCTGCCGGGAGGGGATATGTCTGAAATAGGAGAAAAGGTGATCCTGTTAGGAAAAAGTGTTTTGCTTTATTGTTTCTGCACTGTATGGGTGGTGGCTTGCTTTTGGTACCATATAGTAATATGAGTTGGGTGTTTAGGCCACTGTTTTGTATTCCATATAGAAGTATTATATAGGCACTGTAGGGCAGTATTATTTCAGCATTATATTTGACTAGTGATGAGCGGCAGGGGCAATATTCGAATTTGCAATATTTTGCAAATATTTGGGCGAATATTCGAGAATTCGCGATTATTTTCTTGATTGTGAAAATCGGCAATGTAATATTCACGTAATGCGCGTGCATTACCAGGATCTAACCTACACTGACTATCTCCCACTAACTATCTGTATTATATATATAAGCTATCTAATGTAATTAAACAGTAAGCACAGAGCACAGCAATGACACTTCTGTCTCTCTCAGAACTCCATAAAACTACAGAAAATAGCTGCTAGGGGGGTACTTATATACTAAGGGTAGGCAACTTTCCTATTTGTTGCTAGGAATATTGCTAAGCTCAGACAAAGACATTACAGTCTTCTCATTGGCCCACAAGCAAGAAGGGAGTGAATCCAGAGGGAGCAAAAAAGGCTGGTTTTGAGAGCTCCATTTATATAATCAGAAATATAATGCGAGTGTGCGCGTTGCGTGTTTGATTTAAGTGTGTGCTTGTATAAGTGTGCAACTTTAGATTAAGTGACTTCAGATTCAGGGATTTTAGTGGGGGACCACATTACATTAGTGTATTATTATTGCACTATATAGTATTTTTCTCTTTCTTGCGTAATCCCCATTTAGTATGTGTTCCATAATTGATAGCACAGTCCAGTGCACATCTTGTCTGATGTATGCAGTCCTGGGACAGCCGTTTAAGGGTGCATATATTTGTTCAAAATGAGAGCAAATTACCCGTTTGGAATCACAAATTGAGTATCTAAACGTGTGAGTTTCAACACTGAGAGGCGTTGACAATTTGGGAAAGAGTTTGCTGCTCACTGAGCAAGCACTCTATGGGGTAGATGAGGGGGAGGGTGAAAGCGAGGAGGCTGAGGAAAGTGAGGTAGCTACGTAGCTGGTTAACAGTTAGAAAGCGGGGTAGAGGGAAGAGTGCCAGGGAGGCTAGCCCTGATCTGTCACACCCTAACAAGTTTGCACAGTTGGCAGATGAGGAGGATGTCGGTTCAGGGACAGCACTGCTGCAGCCGGACCCTTCCTCTGCCAGTCAGGAGAATGTCATCTCCAGTAAGCAGGGAACCAGGAGAGCAGGGCAGGCCAGACTGGTGCTGGTAGTGGTGCAGTACGCAGCCCTGCAGGGTGAGGTGAATGGTGAGGTCACAGGGGTAGTTACTAACCGAGGGTGGTTATAGTACTCAGTCTTTTATATACCCTGGGCAGATGTACAGCAGTGATGGAGAGGCTGGCACAGGGGTCATCTGGGGCACTCTCTGTGTATAGGGACCAGGCCTGATGGTAGGTGAGGTGCCCTGGATGTTGCAGGTTTGTTTAATGTGCCGGTGGCAAGATCCCTTTAAATTCGTGACGCCAGTGCCGGTAACGGTGGCACACCAATTTATGGTAAGAATGATAACAGGCCTGATACACAGATAACAGGAACAAATCACATAAAACATCATATAAAATACAATGACCATGTTCCACAGGAGGTGGACAATAACGTGGCCATATTGACCCATGTGTAGTGCCCACATTTACCTAGTGGGCTACTACATACCCCGCTGCTTTGAGGTTGCCCGTCCTCGGCGCAACATAGGGGGCCAAGGAACAGGTACGGTGACAAGGGGCGTCGTTCTCTTCATACAGGATAGAACAGGGAACAGGTGCGCTGACCTGGCACAGCGTATCAGGAATAACCAGGATAGTCCATAATAATGAAAATTGAAACAATAACAAGTTCTTGGAGGCTCAAAAGAACAAAATGAGTCCGTACCCGGGTCTTGTAGACAGTTAAACAGGGGTTTCCTAGGAGGGGCTACTCTGGTCAACAATGTAGTCCCCAAATTTCACAGGTGGGTGCCCCTTAGTATGCCGCGTGGACCTTCTTACTGGCAGAGGTTCTTCCTGCCTTGGTTCAGGGGGGCCAGAGGAATCCACAGGCTCTGGAGCTCTTTCAAGTACACCCTGGGACCGGTCATCCTGGGGTTGAGGACTAGCAGGAACTGGAGCCGGTACCACCAAGTTCAACCAGGGTGTGAGGAACCAATGAAGTGGCTCTTTGTCATGTATCAGGTTCTCAAAAGCCTGCCTAGGATCAACAGTTTGGGCTGACAACTCGAGCTCAGGAGACTCTGGCTCAATGTCTCCTGCTGCAGCTTCTTCTTCCACGCAGGGTTTTAAAACGATTTCTGTGTACAATTTGGGAGCCTTTACCTTCCCTGGAAATCTGATAAATGTGGGCCTCAGCATTAGGAATAGTAGTTATAACATAGGGAGTCCTTTCCCACTTACTGTCCAGTTTACTGGTTCGGTGGTTATTCTTCAACCACACCATGTCTCCTACAGCTAGAGGTTCCGCATGAGCAGCCAGGTCATAGTCTCGCTGCTGTCGCTTTCGGGCACTTTCCATGCACTCCTGAACAATCTCCTTGGCATTAAGGAGACGTCTTTGATGCTCCACCACCCAATCAGTCTTTGGTAGGGGGTTGATGACATCAGGCACTTGTACATACAGGGAATGGTCGGCAGGCAGTGAATTGTAATGTTATATGTATACATAAGTTGTGGCAGCAGAGTATGCCAATTACCCCTTGTCTCAGGGGGTACTGCCCTCAGCATTTCAATGAGAGTTTGATTCATCTTTTCACAGAGTCCGTTACCTTGCGGATGATAGGCTGTGGTCCGGACCTTCTGGCAATTATGTAGCAGGCACATCTCCTGGAACAACTGTGATTCAAACGCAGACCCCTGGTCGGTGAGGATTTTCTCTGGACAGCCATAGGGCAGGAGGAAATGCTTCCAGAATGCTTCTGACGCAGTCTTGGCTGTCAGGTCCTTCACAGGCACTGCTACAACAAACTTAGTGAAGTGATCAATAATGGTCATGGCATAAGTATAACCTGAGCGACTTGGCTCCAACTTCACATGATCAATGGCAACAAGCTCCAGAGGAGTTTTACTCACAATAGGATGGAGAGGAGCTCTTTGGTCATGGCGTTCACTTCTCCCGACGGCACAGGCAGTACATTCCGGCACCATTTGTCAGTGTCTTCTCTCATCCCAATCCAATAGAACCTTCTGCGAATGGTGGCCTCAGTTTTCTGTACGCCGAAGTGTCCGGACTGGTTATGATACATCTCCAACACCAGACTGGCATCTCGATGGGGTATTAGGATCTGGTACACCCTATCGCAGGACACTGGATCCAGGCTCCTTCTTAGCAACAGGCCTTTTTGAAGGAAGATGGCGATGTCTCCACAATTTCAATAGTTCTGGGTCTGCACTCTTCCTGCGGACTCTTTCAGGAGTTCTTCCGATGGTAAGGAAGTCGAGCAGTTCACCGAGGACTCTACTTTCTGACTGGAGCTTAATCCACCTTTCTTGTTCGCCTCTGGATTCAGGATTATTTGGTGGAGAGGGATCAGCAGCTGAGTTGTGTTCAGTGTGAACATTATCTTGCTGAGCGAACTTATTATAAAACGCCGGCATTTCCACTTCTTCCCAGGCATCCTTTGGTTCATCTGGTGCTTCTGTAGTGGGAAGCCGAGACAGGGCATCAGCATTATCATTTGAGCGGCCTGCTCTGTATTTCACAGTGAAGTCATAGTTGGCAAGGCGGGAGGCCCATCTTTGCTCCAGGGCCCCTAACTTGGCTGTATTCAAATGTGCCAGGGGATTGTTGTCCGTGAAGGCGACAAACGGGGTGGCAGCAAGGTAGTCCTTGAACTTTTCAGTTACAGCCCACACTAGAGCAAGGAACTCCAGCTTGAAAGAACTATAATTCTGTTTTTCTCAGCTCCCCTCAGTGATCTGCTGGCATAGGAAATCACCCTCTCTTTGTTGTCTTGCACCTGAGGCTCCCAGGCCTCTTTTACTGGCATCCGTATAGAGGTGGAACGGCTTCTGATAATCCGGGTAACCCAGGACAGGGGGTTCAGTCAGCTTCTTCTTTAGGAGCTGGAAGGCAATCTCCCATTCTTCATTCCATTCGACATGGATAGGAGTCTTTGGACTCTTTTTGGGATGCCCCCTTAGGAGTTCCTGGATCGGATCCGCAATCTGTGCAAAATGCGGGATGAAGCATCTGTAATATCCTGCAAAGCTGAGGAAACTTCTCACCTCTTTCACGGTGGTAGGAGTAGGCCAATTACGGACAGCAGCAAGTTTATCAGGATCAGGCTGGACTCCTTCTGCACTAACAACGTGCCCTAGGTACTTAACTGCTAGTTTCAGCAGATGGCACTTGGACGGCTTGATTTTAAGGCCATATTTAACGAGGACTTGGAACACTTCAGCCAGATGTTTTAAATGATCCTCATATGTCTTGGAGTATACACTACATGCAGAATTATTAGGCAAATTAGTATTTTGACCACATCATCCTCTTTATGCATGTTGTCTTACTCCAAGCTGTATAGGCTCGAAAGCCTACTACCAATTAAGCATATTAGGTGATGTGCATCTCTGTAATGAGAAGGGGTGTGGTCTAATGACATCAACACCCTATATCAGGTGTGCATAATTATTAGGCAACTTCCTTTCCTTTGGCAAAATGGGTCAAAAGAAGGACTTGACAGGCTCAGAAAAGTCAAAAATAGTGAGATATCTTGCAGAGGGATGCAGCACTCTTAAAATTGCAAAGCTTCTGAAGCGTGATCATCGAACAATCAAGCGTTTCATTCAAAATAGTCAACAGGGTCGCAAGAAGCATGTGGAAAAACCAAGGCGCAAAATAACTGCCCATGAACTGAGAAAAGTCAAGCGTGCAGCTGCCAAGATGCCACTTGCCACCAGTTTGGCCATATTTCAGAGCTGCAACATCACTGGAGTGCCCAAAAGCACAAGGTGTGCAATACTCAGAGACATGGCCAAGGTAAGAAAGGCTGAAAGACGACCACCACTGAACAAGACACACAAGCTGAAACGTCAAGACTGGGCCAAGAAATATCTCAAGACTGATTTTTCTAAGGTTTTATGGACTGATGAAATGAGAGTGAGTCTTGATGGGCCAGATGGCTGGATTGGTAAAGGGCAGAGAGCTCCAGTCCGACTCAGACACCAGCAAGGTGGAGGTGGAGTACTGGTTTGGGCTGGTATCATCAAAGATGAGCTTGTGGGGCCTTTTTGGGTTGAGGATGGAGTCAAGCTCAACTCCCAGTCCTACTGCCAGTTTCTGGAAGACACCTTCTTCAAGCAGTGGTACAGGAAGAAGTCTGCAAGGTAAGAAAAACATGATTTTCATGCAGGACAATGCTCCATCACACACGTCCAAGTACTCCACAACGTGGCTGGCAAGAAAGGGTATAAAAGAAGAAAATCTAATGACATGGCCTCCTTGTTCACCTGATCTAAACCCCATTGAGAACCTGTGGTCCATCATCAAATGTGAGATTTACAAGGAGGGAAAACAGTACACCTCTCTGAACAGTGTCTGGGAGGCTGTGGTTGCTGCTGCACGCAATGTTGATGGTGAACAGATCAAAACACTGACAGAATCCATGGATGGCAGGCTTTTGAGTGTCCTTGCAAAGAAAGGTGGCTATATTGGTCACTGATTTGTTTTTGTTTTGTTTTTGAATGTCAGAAATGTATATTTGTGAATGTTGAGATGTTATATTGGTTTCACTGGTAAAAATAAATCATTGAAATGGGTATATATTAGTTTTTTGTTAAGTTGCCTAATAATTATGTACAGTAATAGTCACCTGCACACACAGATATCCCCCTAAAATAGCTAAAACTAAAAACAAACTAAAAACTACTTCCAAAAATATTCAGCTGTGATATTAATTAGTTTTTTGGGTTCATTGAGAACATGGTTGTTGTTCAATAATAAAATTAATCCTCAAAAATACAACTTGCCTAATAATTCTGCACTCCCTGTATAATGACGTCATCCAAGTATAGCAGTACAATCTCAAAGTTCTTATGGCCTAAACAACGCTCCATTAACCGCTGGAACGTCCCTGGAGCATTACACAGTCCGAAAGGCATGTAATTAAATTCAAACAGGCCCATAGGCGTAGTGAAAGCAGTCTTTTCCCGGTCTTCCGGTGTCACCACCAGACATCTGAGAAGCTCTGACAGATGTGCTTCAGAACCTCCTGCTTGAGGTTCCTTTTTGTTTTGCTTTCGTTTTCTCATCTCACTAGCCTCTCTCAGCTGTCATGTAGTTGCACTGATTGCATCCCTTTAAAACCCTTCCCATACTGCATCACTTTGCGGTTTATACAACTTCCTGGAGTGTGCTGATGCTAGAAGCTGTTACTACTGCATCCACAAGATAAGTCTGTTTTCTTTATTTCTGTTTGCCTGTCGGCTTGATCCTAGGTGACCCTGACTCCCTCGGTATTAAGTGTAGGGAGCCGGTGGTCGTGTCCCCTCACTATTATAGGGTGTTCAGGTGCATACAGTCGAGGAACAAGGATATGCAATTTTCTACCATTGAGATTTTTGCATAGGCTGAGCAGTAAGGGAGAGAGCTAGGGCTCTTACAGGGCTTACCCTCCTGTTCCTTAGTTTTGGATCAAGTCAGTCGGATCTTCATTTGTGTCTTCTAGTTTTCTGTAACACCATCCGTGACATTATAAACCGCCAAAACCGTCTTAAGCATGAATCCGGTTTCAACCTTGATTGACCGCATGCAGGGTCTTTCACTGGAGGTAGCAGATCTCCGGAAAACTGTCTCTCAGTTTGAGGTGACCGTTTCTGCTTGCGTTCATGGAATTTGTTCTGAGCCTAAAATCTCGCTTCCGGATACGTTCTCCGGGGGTAGTGAGAATTTTGTTCGTTTTAGAGAGGCTTGCAAACTCCATTTTCGCCTACTTCCCCATTCCTCTGGTAATGAGAAGCAGAGGGTGGGGATCATCATCTCGCTGCTCAGGGATAACGCTCAGTCCTGGGCCTTTTCGCTGCCGGTGGGGGCACGGCCCCTCTGTTCAGTGGATGAATATTTTTTAGCCCTTGGTCAGATATATGATGATCTGGATCGTATTGCTCTGGCTGAGTCTAGACTACGTCTTTTATGCCAGGGTAAACAGTCCGCAGAGATATACTGTTCAGAATTTCGAGATGGGCAGCTGATACTGGTTGGAATGATTCTGCACTCCAAAGTCAATTTTGCCATGGTCTTTCAGAGGGATTGAAAGATGCATTTGCCTTTCATGAGAGACCTACCTCCTTGGACTCTGCCATGTCTCGGGCCGTTCGTATTGACAGGCGTCTTAGAGAGAGAGGAGAGATCACTCCTTCCTGTCATACTCAGTCCAAGGACAGTGCGGCGGTCTCATTCAGTGCACAGGGGTCTCAGTCGCTCTCAATCCCCCCTGAGCAGGAGCCCATGCAGCTGGGTTTGCTTGCCTCTGACAATAGAGGATTCAGCTCTCATAGGAAGGTTTGTTTCTGTTGTGGAGGTATAAATCATTTGGCAAATGTTTGTCCCTCTAGGAGATTCAGGCAGGTTTTTTTAGAGTAATAAAGAAACAAAAAGAAAAAAATCCTCTAAAGACATTCCATCTGTTACTATTGGCAAGGTTGATGCGGAAATTGAAGGTTTTCCGTTTGCTTGTAGTCCCGTTTTGTCCTACCTGCCAGGGTGGCGCTAGAGAGCAAGAACATTTTTTGTGAGATTTTTGTAGATAGTGGAGCAGCTGTCAATCTCATTGATAATCAATTTGGTATAACTCATGGTTTCCAGGTATGCACTTTGGGAAAGGATATACCTGTTTGTGCTATTGATTCCGTTCCACTTTCTCAGAAATCGTTAAAGGGCATAGTTCACAATATCCGTTTGATTGTGAGTGATACTCATGTTGAGGATGTGTCATGTTTCATCCTAAGCGGGTTGCCTACTCATCTAGTGTTGGGGCTACCCTGGCTCACTAAACATAACCTCAACATTGATTGGCAAGCAAGGCAAATAAATGGTTGGAGTGACTTTTGCAGAGAGAATTGCCGCACGATATCTGTTTCTGAGGTTTCTACTAAGACTGTACCATCTTTTTTCTCTGAATTTTCAGATGTGTTTTCTGAGAGTGGTGTTCAGGACTTGCCCCCTCACAGGGAGTACGATTACCCTATTAATCTCACCCCAGGCGCCAAGCTGCCTAAATCTCTTTTATACAATCTCTCCCAACCTGAAAGGGTCGCTATGCGTGCTTATATATCTGAGAGTCTGAGAAAGGGGCACATACGACCCTCGAAGTCACCTGTCGCCGCTGTTTTTTTCTTTGTTAAGAAAAAAGATGGTTCTTTAAGACCATGTCTGGATTTCAGGGAGCTGAACAATATCACAATTCGTGACCCTTATCCGCTTCCTCTGATCCCAGACCAGTTTTTTCCAAGTTGGATTTAAGAGGGGCATACAACCTGGTCAGGGTCAGAGAAGGAGACTAATGGAAGACGGCCTTGAATACCCCTGAGGGCCATTTTGAGAATTTGGTTATGCCTTTTGGTTTGATGAATTCTCCAGCCGTATTTCAGCATTTTGTGAACATTTTTTATAATTTAATGGGGAAATTTGTATTAGTGTATCTAGATGACATTTTGATTTTTTTCTCCTGTTTTCAAAACTCATAAGGACCACCTACATCAGGTCTTGCTGATCCTGCGGGAGAATAAATTGTATGCTAAACTGGAAAAATGTGTGTTTGTGGTTCCAGAAATTCAATTTCTGGGGTGTCTTCTCTCCGCTTCTGGTTTTCGCATGGACCACGAGAAGGTCTGCACTGTGCTTGAGTGGGAGCTTCCTGAGAATCAGAAGGCGCTGATGCGTTTTGGGGGTTTTGCCAATTATTACAGGAAGTTTATTTTGAATTATTCCTCTTTTGTTAAACCACTCACTGATATGACTAGAAAGGGGGTAGATTTTTCCTCCTGGTCGGTAGAGGCGCGTAAGGCCTTTTCTAGTATCAAGGAGAGTTTTGCTTCCGCTCCGATCTTGGTACAACCTGATATCTCTCTGCCCTTCATAGTTGAGGTGGACGCTTCTGAGGTGGGTGTGGGTGCGGTCTTGTCTCAGGGTCCCTCTCCTGCCAAATGGCGACCGTGTGCCTTTTTCTCGAAGAAACTCTCCTCCGCAGAGAGAAATTACGATGTGGGAGATAGGGAGTTGTTGGCCATAAAGTTAGCTTTTGAGGAATGGCGCCATTGGCTAGAGGGAGCCAGACACCCTATTACCGTGTTTACCGACCATAAGAATCTGGCCTACTTGGAGTCAGCCAAGCGTCTGAACCCGAGACAGGCCAGGTGGTCTTTGTTCTTTTCAAGGTTTAATTTTGTTGTCACGTTCCGCCCTGGGGTTAAGAATGTGAAGGCGGATGCCCTGTCACGTTGTTTTCCGGGAGGTGGGAATTTTGAAGACCCGGGTCCCATTTTGGCTGAAGGTGTGGTGGTCTCTGCTCTTTATCCTGAATTGGAGGCAGAGGTTCAGGCAGCCCAGGCAGAGGCTCCTGATCTTTGTCCTCCTGAAAGGTTGTTTGTGCCTCTCGCTTTAAGACACAAGGTTTTTAAGGAGCACCACGATACTGTCCTTGCTAAGCACCCGGGGGGTAGAGCCACAGTGGATCTCATCGCCCGGAGATTCTGGTGGCTGGCGCTTCGTAAGTCGGTTGAGGGTTTTGTGGCAGCGTGCGAGACCTGCGCTCATGCCAAAGTCCCTCATTCACGGCCATTAGGTCCTCTTCTTCTGTTACCCATTCCTTCCCGTCCTTGGACACATCTGTCCATGGACTCATTACGGACATGCCTCGTTCCTCGGGGAAGACTGTGATTCTGGTGGTGGTGGACCGTTTTAGCAAAATGGCGCATTTCATTCCTTTTCCTGGGTTGCCCAATGTTAAGACGCTGGCGCAGGCATTTATTGATCACATTGTCAAATTGCATGGTATTCCTTCAGACATTGTCTCTGATAGGGGCACGCAGTTTGTTTCCAGATTCTGGAAGGCTTTCTGTTCTCGCTTGGGGGTTCGGTTGTCATTCTCTTCTGCTTTCCACACGCAGTTGATTGGCCAGACAGAGCGCGTCAATCAGAATCTGGAGACATATCTGCACTGTTTTGTGGCGGAGAATCAGGAGGATTGGTGTTCTTTTTTGTCCCTTGCTGAGTTTGCTTTAAATAACCGTCGTCAGGAGTCCTCTGATAAGTCACCATTTTTTGGTGCATATGGGTTTCATCCGCAGTTTGGGGCATTCTCTGGAGAGGGGTCTTCTGGTTTACCTAATGAGGACAGATTCTCCTCGTCTTTGTCATCTATTTGGCAAAAGATTTAGGATAATCTAAAGAGCATGAGTGAGAGATATAAGTGTGTGGCGGATAAGAGACGTGTGCCTGGTCCGGACCTGAATGTTGGTGATCTGGTGTGGTTGTCTACTAAGAATATCAAATTGAAGGTTCCCTCCTGGAAGTTAGGTCCTAAGTTTATTGGGCCTTACAAAATCTTGTCCGTCATCAATCCTGTTGCCTACAGTCTTGATCTTCCTCAGACTTGGAAGATCCATAATGTTTTTCATAAGTCCTTATTAAAACCTTATGTCCAACCCATTGTACCCTCGTCTTTGCCTCTTCCTCCGATTGTGGTTGATGGTAATAATGAATTTCAGGTCTCTAGGATTGTGGATTCTCGTGTTGTACGCGGTTCTCTCCAGTACCTTGTTCATTGGGAGGGTTATGGTCCTGAGGAGAGGATGTGGATCCCAGTGACGGACATTAAGGCCACTCGTCTCATTAGGGCTTTCCATAGGTCCCATCCTGAGAAGGTGGGCTCTGAGTGTCCGGAGTCCACTCGTAGAAGGAGGGGTACTGTCACCACCAGACATCTGAGAAGCTCTGACAGATGTGCTTCAGAACCTCCTGCTTGAGGTTCCTTTTGTTTTGCTTTCGTTTTCTCATCTTGTTAGCCTCTCTCAGCTGTCATGTAGTTTCACTGATTGCATCCCTTTAAAACCCTTCCCATACTGCATCACTTTGCGGTTTATACAACTTCCTGGAGTGTGCTGATGCTAGAAGCTGTTACTACTGCATCCACAAGATAAGTCTGTTTTCGTTATTTCTGTTTGCCTGTCGGCTTGATCCTAGGTGATCCTGACTCCCCCTGTATTAAGTGTAGGGAGCCGGTGGTCGTGTCCCCTCACTATTATAGGGTGTTCAGGTGCATATAGTCGAGGAACGAGGATATGCAATTTTCTACCATTGAGATTTTTGCATAGGCTGAGCAGTAAGGGAGAGAGCTAGGGCTCTTACAGGGCTTACCCTCCTGTTCCTTAGTTTTGGATCAAGTCAGTCGGATCTTCATTTGTGTCTTCTAGTTTTCTGTAACACCATCCGTGACATCCGGGGCCATAGGTACCTGCCAGTATCTACTGGTTAAGTCCAGAGTTGAGAAGTAGGCTGATGACCCTAGGGCAGTCAAAGACTCTTCAATGCGTGGCAACGGATAAGTGTCTTTGTGGGTGATATGATAGATTTTTCTATAGTCCACGCAGAACCTAATACTGCCATCCTTTTTATGAACAAGGACTAGGGACGCAGCCCAGGGACTATGACTGTCTCAGATTATATTAGAGTCTTTCATTTCCTGTATCATCTCTTTTACAAACTGATAGGTAGTAGGTGGTATGGGTCTGTATCTCTCCTTGATAGGAGGATGCGAGCCAGTGGGTATGGTGTGTTTGATTACACTGACCTCTCCGTAGTCCGTGGAGTGCTTGCTAAAGGCCTGGTGGTGCTCTTTCACCAGACTCAGGACTCCCTCTATTTGCTCCTTCGGGGTGGATTTGTTCCCCACATGAATTTCCTCCCACCAGGATACTGAAGAGGCGCTGGCAGGGGCTCTGTGCGGTTTGGAACGTCTCCCTGGCAGGCAGACGGATAACATCCTGGAATGATACCTGGAAAAGCTGAGCAACACGGCAGTGCTTAGAGAGAGTAACAGGGTGATCACCGAAATTAATCAAACGGACAGGCACTTTACCTTGAGATACAGTCACCAGGCTCTTGGCTGCTTGCACGAAGGGATGATTCTCAATTTGGATAGGCTCCACTAGGGCTTGATAGTCTTGCTCCTGGATCCCTAGCACAGCACGGCACCACAGGATGATCTGGGAATTCGGTGGCAGTACAGATTTCTCCTTTCCCATTTGCAAATTTTTGCTGAGCACACAGCACACTGATAGTCTTTTGAGTGACTCTTTTAGAAGCAGGTGAAGCTGAAGGTATGGATTGGTTCAATGCCTCAAGCACCTCGGAGTAACAATTTTTGAAGACATTAGTCCCTAAGATCACTGGGGTGTCACCCTTTATCTCCGGCTTGCACCACAATCACACCTTGCTGTGGTAAGGTGGCTTCTCCCACCTGAAGGGTAGGTTCCCAGTACCCATGGACTTTCACCGGCTTGCCGTTGCTAGCAATAATATCCAGCCAGGATTCCGGTGGCTGGGTGAGGAGACTTGAATCCCAGAATTTGTCAAAGGTGGGTCATTGAATGGTGGTGACCTGAGACCCAGTATCCAGCAGGGCTTCAAGAGGTATCCCGTTGATGCATATGTAAATTTTTGGACGAGTCCCTACGTATCTGGGCATACAACTTGAATCCTTTGGACCTACTGTTCTACCTCCCGAGGGGCGGTCCTCAGCCTCGGGGGTGGCCCGTTTAACTGCCAACATGTTGCTTCAGTATATCCATATTTTTTACAATAGTGGCGGACAGGCTGCTTGCGATTCTTAGACCGGTAACTCGTCGCCCATCGGGTTCTTTGGGGTAGACCTCTTTATATGCAGGCGGGAGGAGCCTTTGAGGAAGAGGGCTTTCGTCTTCCAATAACAATGGTCTTTCCTATTCCTCTATTTTCCGACACACTTTTTCTAGGCTCTTAGTGAGACGGTCTCACATTAACAGTTTTTGGCTGGCAGGCCTGAGGTTCAAGGGAGGCCGCTGGCCCCATGGGCGGGTTTTGACCTAGGATACTGATGGCCAGCTTGTAATGCTCCTGAAGAAGGGGATATACTGTCCCCGAAACGCGTCGAGCCATTTTTATACAATAAAGGTGATTGAACAGAAGCACCAGACTTCCTGCTGCCTTCATCACTACGACTCTACATGCGATCCTGGCCGGGGGGGTTCAAGTCACAGGTGTTTTATGCTTATCCTGGTGACTACCCCCAGTGAAGTGAGTGTTATTTAAGAGTGTGATTTTGTCCTGTACCGGGCATCTCTCACGTCTAATACTTACCTTTTATAATTCATTTTTAATTTAATTTATTCTTTACATTAATTTCCATCAATTTATATCAGTTTCCATTTTTGTCAACCACATCGTCATTCGACTATTGGGTTGCGGACGGTCTCTCGTGCGGAGCAGGGTATGCTTAGGGTCCATTACCCAGCACCCACCATCCAGATTTCAAACTATTGCTCCATAATACTTTTTCGTGTAATATAGTATTCATCACTGTCTAATGGTACTCTCTACCCCTTTGTAACTGTACTTGAAACGAGGTCTGGCGCTCTCTCTCTTTTTTGGGGGTCTAAACTACAAGTGATGGACTCTCCAACGCTGTAGATTATTCTCCCATACACCCATTCTCATTGATGAAAAATTGCCAGACCACTGAGTATTGCATTTCCCCCTACCACTCCGCACCGACTGCCTGCTACCGCTGCCTCTGTGAACCCCTGCACCGCTACTTTCTGGACAGGTAGGCTCCTGCAAAGCGGGCAGCCTACCCCGGGCACATTTGGCTCCCGACTTTCCACTGACACCACCCTGCTGACTCGCTGTCACGCTACTACCTTGGCTCAGTCGCTGCTTTGCGCGCAAGCTGCCACACTCTTCTCCTGATGATGATAATGAAGCCCCCCTCTCTCACCGCAGAAGGCTGAATGGACGTCCTAATATTTGCAATAAATACACCCCAAAACTGGCTGTATGAGACAGCACTTTTCGTACAGAAGCAAAGGTGAATGGAAATAGTTATTTTTCAACTAAATGCTCCCCAAAACTGGTTCTATCAGACAGCACTTTCACCCCAAAAACAAGCAAGGATTACTGGAATTACTGATGTATCATATCGTGCAAACAACCTGAAAGCAGTAGTATTAGAGCAGTTTGGATCCCCAATTAGTGCAACCAGGTGTAATAGTAATTGCTCCTATTACCCAGGCTGTACACTCCCCTATTGGTCCCTCCTCTCCTTAGTGTTGATGATGCCTCCCTATCCTTTCCCTACACTATGAATGATCATTTCCTGAACTGCTCAATCGTTTTTTTTTGCTCAATAAAGTCTTTCCTAGCACTGTCCCTAGCGACCGTCACGTCTCTTCCTGCACTAAGTACATAAATGGCTTAATCCAAGATGGCTGTGTAGTGTCCCTCTAGGTAGGGGTGGGCACTACACAAGGGTCAATTGGGTAACGTGATATTTATCCATGCATTGTAATGTATTTCCTGTATGTTTTCACATTGGTATTATTCCCCTGTTAATGCTTAGCAGGCCTAGTTGGGTGTAATTAGACATCCCAGACACTAGAGGGAGATAGGGAGCCCCTAGTATAAATGTCCAGGCCCAGACAGGGAGGGGTTAGGTCATAGTCAGGAGTCTGTGAAGACAGAAGTGAGAAGGCACCAGCCCAAGATAAAGTCTTTCCTAGCACTGTCCCTAGCGACCGTCACGTCTCTTCCTGCACTAAGTACATAAATGGCTTAATCCAAGATGGCTGTGTAGTGTCCCTCTAGGTAGGGGTGGGCACTACACAAGGGTCAATTGGGTAACGTGATATTTATCCATGCATTGTAATGTATTTCCTGTATGTTTTCACATTGGTATTATTCCCCTGTTAATGCTTAGCAGGCCTAGTTGGGTGTAATTAGACATCCCAGACACTAGAGGGAGATAGGGAGCCCCTAGTATAAATGTCCAGGCCCAGACAGGGAGGGGTTAGGTCATAGTCAGGAGTCTGTGAAGACAGAAGTGAGAAGGCACCAGCCCAAGATATGCTGAGGGCATCCTCCTGACATGCAGCTAGATAGTCCTGGTTCCTAGCTGCACCAGGAGGCTAGAGAAGGAGTACAGCCTGCCTGGAGACCGAGTGTATTCCAGGGGACTAGAGGAGTCACCTAGTCAGCCTGAAGCTCCTGAGGCTAAGGATAGCTCAGTTGAGAAACCCCAGTAGTAGGATAACACCTCCTGGGAGAAACCTGCAGCCACCTTTCCAATCCAGCAGACAAGACAGCTAGGAAAAGAAGGTTTTGTAACCTTAAGCAAGTGGAGGAAGGATTTTTATACCAAGGATTTAAGCCAGCAATTAGGCATCCGGTCCTTGGGATCCAGCCAGCTAGCATAGCTGTGGGGATAGAGCAGCATTGTACTGCAAAGCATTAACTGTATACCCTCCAAGTATCTTGCAAGATTGAAACCTGCTGTGAAGTAAATCTGCTGTGCATTTTGTACTGTAAAGGACTGCGTTATACACCACTGCAACTGATTGTAAAAGTTGGACTGTTTCACCAAGTAAAGCAACGTTTGATTTACCAACTGTGTACTCTAATAATCCTCCTGCAAACCGGTGTGCCACCGGTACAGGCACTGGCGTCACGATTCTTAAAGGGACCTTACCTAAGGCACTCAAAACACCTACAACATCCAGGGCACCTCATCCACCATCAGGCCTGGTCCCTACATACAGAGTGTACCCCAGAGGAACTAGTGTCTGCCTCTCTTTCACTGTCGCATGTCCTGCCCAGGGTTCTCCTCAGAAAAGTGAGTAACCCTCGATTGCCCATACCGTGACCTCACTGTCGATAATACCCTGCAGGTCTAGCGTGCTGCAGCTGAGGCTACTGATAGGGCTGCGACATCACAGGGCTGGTTGCTGATTGGCTGCATGCATGGCCTTTTGGGTCAACCATCGTTCCCAGAGTTCTTAGTTCCTCGTTCTAACATGTGCAGCAGTCATTTTAGAAAAAATACAATTCGTTATTCGTTATTTTTCCTGAAATTCAGATCGAATTCCACTTCGTCAACTTTGATTCGCTCCTCTCTAATGGGAAGCAGTAAATTTATGCCAGCTGTCTGGTGTGAATACAGAGAAATACGATATTCAGAATAAGCCTCATATTTATGAAGCACCTGTTCCACTTTACTGATAGAAGTCAGATAATGTGGGTAAAACTGAGGGAGACTTTATTACCCGTTTTAATAAAAATGTTGCCCTCTTAATAAAAAAAAAATAAAGAAAAACATAAATTCACCTGAAATCATGGGGCATTGTGCTTTCCATTCTGCATTGCCTGGGAGGGATTGACGGACACGTACTGTGAAATTGGGTGGGGCAGGGATACCATACAAAATTTTGCAATGGGGCCCTGTGAGATCTGTGTATGCCCCTGTGTAAAGGACACACTATATGACAGTATTTTGTAGACACTGAATGATGCTATTGTTTGCGCACTATATGGCTGTATTTAGGCACAGTATGGTGGTTTTATCCAGCAGTATATCTATATTTTGACTTTTTATGACACTGTTTTGTGTTCATTACATAACACTTGTATGTAGATATTATGAGGCACTATTATGTGGCTGCTATTTTGTTTCTCCCTTCATGACATACTTTTTCCATGTGTATAAAGGGAGCTGTATAAAGGGCGCTGATGTTTTTATTTTTCTATTTTATTATTTTTTATGTATATTCAATAGGGAATAAACCTGAGTGTAGGACAGAAGCAGCGGGTGAGCCTGGCTCGGGCAGTATATCAAAATACGGACATCTACATCCTTGATGACCCTCTCTCTGCTGTTGACGCTCACGTGGGGAAAGACATATTCGAGAAGGTGGTTGGCTCCAATGGTTTACTAAACAACAAGGTAAACAGAAGACAATGCAGCTCTATCCTGTGATGTAAACCAGTGTATAAATGGAAATATCAATTCACAAGAATCAACCAACATTATAATAACACCCACCTCCAATGTGCAAAGGGCTGTATCACTTCATGGTCATTATATGTGATCCGACAGTACTAGTCTGATGTAGGCACATCATTCTATATTTTGCGTGTTTGTATGCTTATCTCTCCTCCTCTCTTCACAGACCCGCATCCTGGTCACTCATGGTGTAAGCTTTCTGAAACACACTGATGAGATTGTGGTGTTGGTGAATGGCAGCATTACTGAGACCGGCTCATATAAAACATTACTGGCAAACAATGGAGCTTTTGCAGAATTCCTCAAGACGTACGATAAGCAAGACAATACCAAGGAGTCAGAGCCTACAGGTAAAGACAATCTAGATTATAGTTGTAGATATGAAATCTTCTTTTACAGATCATATACAATTCACGTCAAATGCTTGTGTATTTGTATCCTTTTAATTTAGACTTGGTATTTAAAGAAATCCTGCAAGTGAAAAAAAAAAAAAACGGAAGTATTTTCAATGCCAGTGACCAGGTAGAGATACAGAGAGGTCTCCCACCTAAGGAAGACCTGTCACCACTCCTGACATGCCTGTTTTAGTACCCTAATTAATTCCCCATGTAATAACAATTCTGGGACATCTATTCCATTGGCTCTCTGTTGTGTCATTCCTTTATTATTTCTACTAGAAGTTATGAATGAATTGCTAGCAGTCTGCAGTAAGGGTACAGAGGGGAGGTAACCACTTGGGGGGAAATTCCCTGCACAGTCTGACAATGGCAGCACTGATTGGATAGAGCGAGACTGTGCAGGGACACACCTCCAACTGGTTACCACCCCTTTGTAGCCTTACTGCAGACTGCTAGCAATTCATTTATAACTTCTAGTAGAAATAATAAAGGAATGGCGCAACATAGAGCCATAAAATAGATGCTACAGAATTGTTATTACATGTGGAATGCATGAAGCTATTAAATCAGGCAGGTGAGGAGTGGTGACAGGTCAGATCATTGGGGATCCTACATCTGGGAACCCCATTAATCACGAGAACAGGGGCCCCATACCCTCTGCAGGCCCCCTCCTGCTCCCCTGAAATGACCAGATCGGCCGCTCAATACATTTCTATGGGAGTTCTGGAGATAGTGGAGTGCTGTTCTCGGCTATCTCCATGTGACATGTGCAACCAGCCACTCCAGTCATTTCAGGGGAGCAGCAGGGGGCCTGTAGAGGGCACAGGGCCCCTGTTCTTGTGATCAGTGGCAGTCCCAGTGGTAGGACCCCCACCGATCTGATGGTTGTCCCCCTCCTGTGGATAGGAGGAATGCCCCTTTTTAAGTGTATCATTTCAGTTGTATATGTTGTGAGAGTCAAAACCTAAAATTAAAAATAATTTAGTATATGATTATTAACTGGGTTGATGAAAAATGTTCCTTGCTCGGCCTTTCAAAGGCTCCATGATTGATGCCATACATATTCACTGGTGGTGGTTGAGTAGTTGGAGTCACAGCTTGAAGAAACGTGGTGAATAAGATAAAACTTACATAATGTATTGGATATACACTAAAATATTGAAGGGTGTACAGGTCCCTAGATAAACATACAAACAAAAAAAAAAAATTTGGTCACTGGGCATATGTAAGATGCAGTCAGACCCCACCAGTACCTATAACTATGTGCGTCAGATGAGGAAGCACTTGCTGCATCGGCTAGTGACCAAACTTGTAAGCAAATGCTGCGGGTGAGAAATGGTAACCTAACGTAGATATAGCTCCTGTGAAACAACTACTGTGACGTGATATACTCACAGGCTAACGTAGTGCTATATCAAAAAGGGTATACCATGTCTTGGACTATGCCTTGCCAGGTGGAAGGGAACTATCAGCCTAACATGGGTAATCCTCATTGACTGAACCCCAGGTGAATTGTTGATCCCTAAACGCCCCCCCCTGTAGCAATCAATCAATAGTCCAGACTAATCCAGCAAGCAGCTGTCTGCCCTGAACAGATCACATATGTATGCGCTATGTCCATACCCTAAATCTAATTATAGAGCTCGACGTTTCGTCATATAGAGGCTCATCAGGAGCTAGGTCAAGTACAGGACAAACAAACATAGAAGTGCCGTACGCCTCAGGTGGCGAGGCGACAGCTTCGGCGCTATGGTGGCCGTAATACGGCCGCCGCTCTCTGCAGTTTGAATAGGGAGAAACCCCTCCCATTGCTGGGCGGATCAAGCGGCAGCTGGCGGGTCACGTGATGGTGGGTGTGTGTGAGGCACGGTGTATACCCACCCTGATGACCCGCCCCTCTCCATGCCGCGATCCTGCGCTGAGTGTCAACACACTCCTAGGTATGATGCAGGGAACAATCGGCGATTAGGAATGTCAGGAAGAAGGACAGATAAGACAAATATGGCGAAACGTCGAGCTCTAAAATTAGGTTTAGGGTACGGACATAGCGCATCGATATGTGATCTGTTCAGGGCAGACAGCCGCTTGCTGGATTAGTCTGGATTATTGATTGATTGCTACAGGGGGGTTCAGTCAATGAGGATTACCCATGTTAGGCTACTTTCACACTTGCGCTTGATCGGATCCGTTCTGAACGGATCCGATCATATTAATGCAGACGGAGGCTCCGTTCAGTACGGATCCGTCTGCATTAATAACTTTAAAAAATTTTGCAAGTGCGCAAGTAGCCTGCGCGGATCCGTTCAGACTTTCAATGTAAAGTCAATGGGGGACGGATCCGCTTGAAGATTGAGCCATATGGTGACATCTTCAAGCGGATCCGTTCCCATTGACTTACATTGTAAGTCTGAACGGATCCGCACGCCTCCGCACGGCCAGGCGGACACCCGAACGCTGCAAGCAGCGTTCAGCTGTCCGCCTGTCCGTGCGGAGGCGAGCGGAGCGGAGGCTGAACGCCGCCAGACTGATGCAGTCTGAGCGGATCCGCATCCATTCAGACTGCATCAGGGCTGGACGGAGGCGTTCGGGTCCGCTCGTGAGCTTCTTCAAACGGAGCTCACGAGCGGACCGACGAACGCTAGTGTGAAAGTAGCCTTAGGCTAATAGTTCCCTTCCCCCTGGCAAGGCATAGTCCAAGACATGGTATTACCTTTTTGATATAGCACTACATTAGCCTGTGAGTATATCACGTCACAGTAGTTGTTTCACAGGAACTATATCTACGTTAGGTTACCATTTCTCACCCAGCATTTGTTTACATGTTTGGTCACTAGCCGATGTAGCAAGTGCTTCCTCACCTGACGTACACAGTTATGACTGCATCTTACATATGCCGACTGGCCAAATACATTTTTTTTGCTTGTATGTTTATCTAGGGACCTGTACACCCTTCCCTATTTTAGTGTATATCACATAAATTATTTAAGTTTTATCCTATTCACAACGTTTCTTCTAGCTGTGACTCCATTTACAATCGTGAAACGTAAATTTCCTAGCAGTGTGCTTCTGGTTGAGCAGTTGACTCCATAAGGTCAACAAAGTGTTGTATGGTTTTGAGTCTTCATCTGATTTTCTCTTGGTCTTTCTTGCAGTACTACTCAATACAGATGAAGATGATGGTGAAGATCCCGTAGAACAAGCCCCCGAAGTAGCAGAAGACATTGTGACAATGACACTGAAGAGAGAAAACAGTCTACACAGGAGGAAGCTTAGCAGGTGAGTCTGACTGATTTAGGACACAAAGTTTGATGGATTTGCAATTTACATTATGGCATAGATTATGCACGCCATCTAATCTGTAATTTATGATTTCTTCTCTACCTGCAACTATGTGATTCAGTATGAATAGCAGTTTAAGGAGGTCACTGAAGGAAGTAGCAAAGAACAAGGGAGAAGATGAGAAGACAATTGCAAAAGGACAAAAGCTGATTGAAAAGGAGACAGTGGAGACTGGAAAGGTACAGATACAAATGTACTGCAATCATTCTCAGGCAGCACCCATAGTAGCAGGTCATGTCTCCACAACAACAGCCAGTGTATCTGCTAACCCTCTGTCATCAACTGCCAGGAGAGTACCCCTATAAACAGTGCCACGCATAATATTCAAGCAGTGTCGGCCCTCGATAAACACTACTGATAGCAGAATGCTGCTCAGTGCTGTGCCACCGAATTCAATGAAAGTATTCTGGCTGCCTGCATCCACCACCAGGTGGAGCTCACTGCTCAGTACTGTGCACTTGTACTTCTATTGAATGCAATGGAAATATGCAAATAATAGAAATATATCTAGCTAACTCTTCCTAGGTGGCAGCTGCCAGGCAGCATTTGTGGCAAACTTGTCTACTCTGCCAGGTATCTGACAGATCTGTTTTTCAGCTTTTTAAAGGGGTTGTCCAGGACTTTGATGTTTGTAAGGATAGGCCATCGATATTAAATCGGCAGGGGTCCAGCAAGGATAGGTCTTCGGTATCAAAATCCTCAACAACTCCTTTAAGATAAGGCTCATACTAGACAATGAAGATTGATACATTCTGACAATAACATCAAGGTGAGATTTAGAGAAAAGTCGGGTAAAAGAAAAGTGGAACAGCTACTCATAGCTACCAATCTGGATTCTGCTTTCATGTTGAAAAATAAAATCAGATCTAGAAGTGGTGACTTCTCCTCATCCCTCCTGTTCTATTTTTGATCAATCTCATCCATTGGATCTTTTCTTGCAGGTGAAGTTCTCTGTGTATCTGAAGTACCTTCGTGCAGTTGGATGGGTTTACTCTTCCTCGATATTGGTGACCTACGCTTTACAGAACGCATCCTCTGTCGGACAGAACATTTGGATCAGTGACTGGACGTCGGATGCTGTGACTTATTTTAATCAGAGCTATCCAACTTCCCAGAGAGACATGCGGGTCGGGGTGTATGCAGCCCTGGGGGTGGCACAAGGTAACTTTGTTTTGTCATGTATTTTATAAAACCAAGAAAATAAAACCTAAGATTATCAAGACAATAATTGAGCTATCTATGTAATACCTGACAGCCATTCATCTTTGAAGCTGCTGCAGGGGAAATGTCTTACTGGGTGTGATGTCCTTTGGCTGTTTATTGGATCATGGCTCCTTTCTGAAAGAGGCTGTCTCTGATCCATATTCCATTCTTATGTGGCAATATTACATGCTATGGAGGTACTAATGGGTTCTATATGTATTTTTTTTAGGTATTTTTGTGTTCCTCGGTGCTTTTCTGGTTGCTGCCGGTACAGTACGTGCATCACGGCTCCTCCACTCACAATTACTTCGAAATATCCTGCACGTTCCTATGCAGTTCTTTGACACAACTCCAACTGGACGCATTGACAACAGGTTTGCCAAGGTCAGTTCCTTTCAGTCTCATTTAAAGTAATGTTTTTACTAATATAAAGGATGACAAATTTTGCAGGTGCCTGAGCTCACAGGTTTGGGGCAGGAATGTTAGCATGTTAAGATAAAATTACCTTTGTAAGAATCCTTGTAAAGGTGAAGTAACAAGACATTGAGTTTCCTGAATAGTCAGAAACACCTAGACGCTCCACCACATAAAATAGTAAGAAACACTGGTCAATACCTATCTGTGAAATTCTGCATCTTTCTCCATTCACTCCTGTTTTTAGACTCTGGCTGGACAACATGTTGTCCATAATGATGTCACTTGACCACATTGTCCAGTTGCTGCTGGCCACCATGATGGTTCATCCATAGTGATGTAACAGCGAGTAGCAGCTTCTGTATTATGAATGGCACATAGTAAGTAGGGTCCCTTTAGAGATTTTGCATTGGGGTCCAGGATCTTCAAGATTATTTTGACACGTTTTGTGGAAGATGCCAAATAGGACAATATGTTGTTTGCTTCCAGGACATTTACAATGTGGATGAAACCATCCCCATGTCGTTCCGGAGCTGGGTTGTCTTCATCATGGCAGTGATCGGCCTCCTGTTTGTGATCTCCTTGGCTACACCAATTTTTGCTGCTGTCATCATACCGTTGGCAATTGTGTATTATTTAGTCCAGGTAAGCATCTGCTTCCTTTCCGCATCTTCTATGGGGTGATGTCCTACTTTCACAGTTCACCCAGGGCATCCAGTACTATTTATCTGTAAAGAATAAATCAAGGCAACTGGACGTACTGTAGATTTCTTGAAAACATTTCACTCATTCTTCCAACGAGCTTTCTCAATTCTGAGTGATTGTACAAAAATTCTGGGAATAAATATGTAACTGAATCCACATCTGGTAATTATACCCAGCATTGGGTCGAAGGTGTTGATTCCATTATCCTAATTGGAGTCAGTAGATGATAAAGACTTCCCAGAAAAATACGTGGCAGACAATAGATGTCTAACCCCCCCCCCTCCTCTATTCAAGCTTGGCTTCTCCATTTTTACGTAGATGGCCTCCTTCACGCCTCGTTTGTACCAATCGGCCTCCTTATCCAAAACACGTACTTGACTGTCTTCAAAGGTGTGACCTGTTCCTTTTAGATGTAAGTACACGGCTGAATCTTGACCAGAGGTTTTGGCTCTTCTATGCTGGGCCATACGCTGATGTAGTCGTTGTTGCCTCAGTGTGTTCCTGGGTTTAAAGCAAACAGGAATGTGATGTTTATTAAAAATCCTTTTGAGTTTCTCAGACACCCCAGCTACATATGGGATAACCATATTCTTGCGTCTGTCATGCTTCTCGCCCTCACTGGTAGTCTTGGTAGTCTTTCTTCTCCTTCCTTCTGTTTTGAGAAAGGCCCAAATTGGATACCCACAAGTTTTAAGTGCCCCTCTGAGGTGTTTGAGTTCCTTTGCCTTGGTCTCTGTGCTGGTGGGGATTTTCTCTGTCCGGTGGTGTTGAGTCTGGATGACTCCCAGTTTGTGGTCTAGAGGATGGTGGGAATCAAATAGCAGGTACTGGTCTGTGTGTGTTGGTTTTCGATAGACCTCTATTCCCAGTTGAATAGAGGAGGGGGGGTTAGACATCTATTGTCTGCCACGTATAATGCTGTCTTGACACCTTTTTCTGGGAAGTCTTTATCACCTACTGACTCCAATTAGGATAATGGAATCAACACCTTTGACCCAATGCTGGGTATAATTACCATATGTGGATTCAGTTACATATTTATTCCCAGAATTTTTGTACAATCACTCAGAATTGAGAAAGCTTGTTGGAAGAACGAGTGAAACGTTTTCAAGAAATCTACAGTACGTCCAGTTGCCTTGATTTATTCTTTACAGATATATACCATGACCTGGATAAATGAGAACCTTCACAGACATCCAGTACTATTATATTCCCCATGTTTATTTATTTCTATTACATTCCTTAAAGGGCTAGTTATAGTGTCTGGACCTCAAGAAAAGCCACCAATAGAGTGCAACACAGCTATAAAAGCCATTGAATAAATGATTAGCTAAAGGACACAACATCAGAGGAGTCTAAAGTTTCCTTTTCAGAGCAATAAGTGTTCAAGTCTATAAAATGATCCCCAAACTTACACAGTAACACAGGGATTATGTATTTGATGTTCTAAAAATCACTGTGTCATGCTCCTACCCCTCCTAGATTTCTCTTATAGATTACGTGTTCCCTTAAAGACCCATAATCCTGTGGATGTCTTTTTATTATAACAATCATTTATTGTCATTGTACCTGCAGAGGTTTTATGTTGCCACCTCACGTCAGCTGAGACGTCTGGATTCAGTCACCAGGTCACCCATCTACTCTCACTTTGGGGAGACAGTCTCTGGTTTGTCAGTCATCCGAGCTTATGGACATCAACAGAGATTCATCCAGCACAATGAAGACAACCTAGATATCAACCAGAAGAGCGTTTACTCCTGGGTTGTGTCCAACAGGTAAAGGGCCCTTTACACGGGCTGAAAATTCCGTAGATAATCGCTAACGAGCATTCATAAAAACGCTCCTTAGCAATTATCTGGTGGGGTAAATGTACCAGCGATTTACTCGATGAACGAGCCAAATGCTCATTCATCGGGTAATAGATCATTTGTGAGGTCACAAAAATGATCGTTTGCCTGCAGCAGATTGTGCTATGTATGGGGACGAGCGATGGCATTAGCGAGCAGGTGATTCCTTCCTGACCTATCTGCTACTGTATCGTCCCGTGTAAAGGGACCTTAAGAAATTGATAAGGCAAGTGAGTAGGTAATCTGGAGGAATCTCTAGTAATCTCCTTGTTATGTGATGTATCTGCAGATGGCTGGCCATTCGACTTGATTTTCTTGGGAACCTAACAGTGTTCTTTGCTGCTCTCTTCGCTGTGTTAGGCCGTGGCACGGTGGACAGTGGGACTGTTGGACTATCCATTTCCACAGCACTCAGGGTGAGTCAATGTGAACCAGAAATACGATAAATGAGTTGTGCTTTTTTTAAACCCCAGAGTGGTTAACTTACAAAGAGAATCTAAGCCTCTGGAGGACCTGTCCTGCATTACTGCATTGTAATGATTGACTTCCCGAGTGGTGTCGCTGCAGGGAAACTAAGCACTTCCAGTTTTCCCCACTGATTACTGCTGATTGCTAGAGGTCCCAGCAGGGACACTTTCTGTAATTAACCTTTTGACAAGGAGCTGAGTAGAGATTGTTCAAAGCAGAAACCCCTTTAAATATCCTTGTATCTGAAGTATTCATAGGCTACAGGAGGACCCATAGAAGTAAACAACTACAACTATTTTTTTCTGATTTACTCCAACACAGCGATCCATCCAAGTCCTTTTAATGTGCTTCATTAGTTGTGAAGTATGTCCTGAACTTTGGACTAGTTCTACTCGTTGGTTCTCCAGTGTTTCCATGCAGGGGCAGATTTGGAACTTAAAGTGGCCCTAGAAAAAAGAATAAAAGTGGCCCCATGTTGTAGGTGGGTCCAAATTGACAGAACATGAGCCAAAACAAGTAGGCGGGGATAACAGAAGTAGGCAGGGCCTGCAGTACCGTAGTGCAGCACAGAATACCGCCCCAGCAGAACCAAATACTGCAGGACAGCAAAAACTACTGCTGCCCCAGCCACATTATTCAACTGCATCACCTTCATGAGGACGGTAATATAGCTGAGTTCAGGAGGGCTCCTGTGACCGTTGAGCATCAGATCATTATATATTATATCTTCATTTCTTATTGTGCAGATTACGCAGACACTGGACTTGTTGGTGCGATCGACGGCAGAGCTGGAGACCAATATTGTTGCAGTTGAGCGTGTGGATGAGTACATTAAAGTAGAGAACGAAGTAAGTTCTGAGGGCGTCAGCCAACACTATAGACCTAAGGATAAAGTCAGTTTATCACAAAGATTACCTTTAAGTCTTATTTGTCATAAAAATCCCATGTCGTGCCTCTCTTTTTTGAAGTTATGTCACAGACTGTTTCTATATTGATTTCTGTTGAAATTAGCATGTATGAGGAGAAGTTAGCTGCTACCTCCCTCACAGATGACACTGAGAAACTATACTCCTTGTCCTTCCTGGTAATGCTATAGGTACAGGCTGTAGACTAGGTAGAAGTCTCTGGCCTGATTGACACAGAGGAGTTTAGGAAACCTGTGGAGCCATAACAGTTATCCATTATATAACTAGATAATGCTAAACAGAAATTGAATAGCTTATATTGGTTTGATATATTTGCTAGACGTCCTGTATACAGTAATTATTGTTTACGGGTCTTGTTTAGGTTTATGCAGGGGTTTTGTTATAGGGCTGTGGTGGCAAACCTATGGCACGCATGCAAGATGGGGCACTCAGAGCCCTCTCTGTGGGCATGTGCACAGGGCCCGGTTATAGGCAGGCAGGGCCGAACTGGAAATCTTGTGGCGGCACTATGACACATCCTGGCTGGCGGTGCGCCCACCCTCAGCTAACTTTGAGTGGGCCTTCGGCAATATTGCCCTGAGCAGGGAGGAGTTCTGACGTCAGCATGTCATGCACTCTGCCGTGCTTTCTGGCTCCAGCCCTCCCCCCTGCAGCCTCAGCGTGATGGACTCCCATATAGTTCAGTGTATTGTACATGTAGAAAGTAAATATTTTATACATATACTGTATATATCTTGTATAAACTCAGCGTTCTTTGCTATGTTCATCTATCAGGCAGAGTGGACGACTCAGAAGCGCCCCCCACAGAACTGGCCAGATAGAGGCGTTGTGCAGTTTGTGGACTACGAGGCCCGTTACCGATCTGAATTAGACCTTGTTCTACATGGGATTTTATGCACTGTTGACAGTATGGAGAAGGTAATATGAGACTGTATGATCAATGGATGGATAGATCCAAAGATTGGTGGATAGATCCATAGGTTGGTGGATAGATCCATAGACTGATAGATGGATGGGTCCATAGATAATGCAAAAGACAGTTAGACCAACCACTCAAAACTATGTATAAGGGGAGTTCAGGTGCATGCTACCATGGCTGCAGTGCAAAAGCAAAGAAGGACTACAAGCATCGGCATACTGCTTTATGCGCAAATACACATGCAAACATTGAAAACATGAAAAAATGTAAACTGCATTTCTGCTGTACTTACTATATCAATATTTAAAGCTCTATGCACATATTTTTAATCAAGAATATGTCGGACCCATCTACCAGCGACAAGGTGGTTTTTATCAAGCAGGACTGACACTACCAGTCTTGTCTCTTCTGGGCTTTTGTCCTAATAAATTCAGGGCAATGCAGAATCCAGCTATAGGTCACTTTGCCTAGTGCTTATAATCAGAGTATCTGTCACGGCTGAGGATGGGGGAGACCCTCAGCCGTGCAATGCCAGGTCGTGTAGTGGCTACTCGGCCATGAGAACAGGATAGGGAGCAGGTCACCTCCTCACGCATCCCTACCCTGACCCTAACTCCTAACCTGCATGGGCCGACCTTTATGGTAGGAGGACCCATGCGCAGGAACCTCGGAGCCCTGTCTTACCCTCCGCAGATCCCTGAGCTAGGAGCTGGGTAAGACGACCTACTCCTCCTTGGCACGGAGGAGCAGGAGTCTCAATGGCCAAGCTGTTGGGAAAAGGGGAACATGAACAGCCTCACGGGAATGGCAGGCGAACACCCAGTTCCACCAACCTGCCACAGCCTTGCTGACTGGATCCCTGAGCAGACAGGAAACCAGAACCGTGAGCTGCACCAAACATAAGAAGGTCCCAACAGAACAACATACAACCACACACGCATAAAGACATCAAACATAACGACAATTATTTTTATGACCACAGGGGTGGCTCTCACTGGCAGGTCATATGCACAGGAGGCTGCTCCAGCCAAGGATGACCGAAGCAACCTACTGAGCCATGCCAAAAACCCAGGCTATATAGGCCAAGAAGCCACACCCCACAGTCGGACACACCCAGTGACATCACACACACACTGGGAAGGGAGTTAACCCTTCCAACACCACAGAAGGGAAACTCACAAGGGGAAGTGTCCAACAGTAGCAACACACTGTGGTTGTTGCCGCTGGCAACGACATGGGTGGCAACCGTGTCCTGGGAGATAGGCCGGGACACTGCCACCACATGTACAGACAGCCAGACGTTGCCACGGGCAACCACAGTGCAGGAAGAGTGTCAGTGCACACCACACATACTATACAAAGTGAACACAGACATACAACACAGTGAACACAACACACACACCTAACATAAAGGAAGTCAGGTGAGACCGCATGCCAGGACAGCAAGCTGCCTAGCGACGCTCAGGCTGCTCTGCTGCTAAATACAAAACTAGTTGCCCGCGGCAACCACAAGTGAGGCCACACACCAGCGGCCCTCACCCGTGGTTGAACACCCATACAAAACCGCAGGCAACCGCTTGCGGTAAAGGAGTCACGGTCATGGGCATGGCCGTGACACTCCCACCCCTCAAAGCCCCCCCACCAAAAAAAACGAAACTGGTGAGGAACTCAGACAAGGGGATGGGAGAAGGAGACGTCCACTCTCAGGACATGGTTCCCAGGAGGTCACTGTCAGCTGCATCCTCTCCCTGCTCACACTAGCCAGTCCGATGAGGCCTGCAGCCAGCGACAAGGGAATGGAACCACAGAGAGTGGACGAGGGGACTATCCACTCACGTCCCCACTCCAGTCGCTGCCAGCAGACACTCCTAACCAGCACGCAGCCGGACCACTTACAGAGTGCTGCCAGCAAACGACCAGAGATGGGAACATGGAGAGGGACGAGGGACCACCAACACGGACACGGAAGGTACGGTGGCGGGGAATAAGCCACCAACCGTGCCGTTAACGGTGATCCCCCCGGGACGTTCTCCCTCCGGAGAACGCGCATGCAGGCCACAAGGGGATGGCACTGCATGCTGCACCCTCTTCCGAAGGTGTGCCACCGCACACCAAAAAAACACCACGTGCAATAAATCAGGGGGACGCCAAACGAGGCAACGGTGAAGGGAAAGGCGAGGAAACGCCACTCACCACGCTGTCAGAAGCGAAACCCCCAGAACGCTCTCCCTCCGAAGAGCGCGCATGCACCCCATCCGCAGACAGCGGTGCATGCTTTACCCTCTTTCGAGGGAACGCCAGTTGGGAAGCCCCTGTGGTCATACTGTCACGGCTGAGGATGCTCAGGAAACCAGAACCGTGAGCTGCACCAAACATAAGAAGGTCCCAACAGAACAACATACAACCACACACGCATAAAGACATCAAACATAACGACAATTATTTTTATGACCACAGGGGTGGCTCTCACTGGCAGGTCATATGCACAGGAGGCTGCTCCAGCCAAGGATGACCGAAGCAACCTACTGAACCATGCCAAAAACTCAGGCTATATAGGCCAAGAAGCCACACCCCACAGTCGGACACACCCAGTGACATCACACACACACTGGGAAGGGAGTTAACCCTTCCAACACCACAGAAGGGAAACTCACAAGGGGAAGTGTCCAACAGTAGCAACACACTGTGGTTGTTGCCGCTGGCAACGACATGGGTGGCAACCGTGTCCTGGGAGATAGGCCGGGACACTGCCACCACATGTACAGACAGCCAGACGTTGCCACGGGCAACCACAGTGCAGGAAGAGTGTCAGTGCACACCACACATACTATACAAAGTGCACACAGACATACAACACAGTGAACACAACACACACACCTAACATAAAGGAAGTCAGGTGAGACCGCATGCCAGGACAGCAAGCTGCCTAGCGACGCTCAGGCTGCTCTGCTGCTAAATACAAAACTATTCGAAAAATAAAAAAATAAAAAAACTGGAAGTCCTTCCGGTGTGATGACCCATGTCGGGTCTCAATCTTAACTTCTATAGCATATAAATTAACCTCATGGGGGGGGCGGTCTGATAACCACTGAAGAAGGGGATACTCTAGCCCCGAAACGCGTCTGGTCAGACCCCCCATCACTTTAAAAGTAGTGCACTACACAAAGAGGAAGACCGCTGCCGAATATCCGTTGAAAGACCGCGTGGAAAGCTAGACTGAATCGGGTCCGAAGCCAAACCGGCGGACTCGTATGCACTGATCCACGATACGGCAAACGAATACTTGGTGAAGCAAAGGGAAACCTTCACCTGAACACGGCAGCCGGGGTCACTCCAAACGGGTAAGACCGTTCCGACCTCAGGTCGGTATTACCGAATATAACATTCAGCGACTTTTAGTTGGATACTGCTGGGACATACATATAGCGGGACGCCGCCGTATGTCAGCTAGCAGCTACGATTTAAATTCTCACTGCAGGCGCTATAAAGGAGGTACAAAGCCGTTTACTATGATTATGGACGAATAATTACCTCTTTCTTTATGGTAGGAACGCATAGCCATCTTCTATCCATCTCCTTTCGGTTGTTATACTGTTGCTAAAACCAATATTCTTTTAGGACATTGAAAAATGAGCTAATCACTGACTGCTGCGCATATTCTATCCATATACAGCAATTGCTATTAACTGCTTGGAATTGTCCTTGACTACTGTGTTGTGGGAATCCAGCAGACGCTATCAAGGTGGCATAAGGGCCGATAGCTGGCAACACGGACTTGCATCTACCCTGGTTAAAGAGATCAAGCTACCTTGATACCCACTACTGTGCCGCCACTAGTCGGCTGTTAAGGATTTTGGATTTTTTACTACCAGTGACTGAGTGTCCTTTAAAGTCGTGCTCACCGTCAGCCGATTTTATCACCATTTTTTATCCGGATCCTCAGCACACTGATAGATCTATTTGTATAACGTGTATTTTTATAGATTGACCCTGTTCCTAATATTTACTTTTATCCATTCTTGTTTTATTATCCTAAATATTTTTAGAATTACTGTTTTAATTGATGTTTTGAACTGTTTTAAACTAATTAAATCTTGTGGCCTAATATCTTGTGGTGTGCCCAGTCTTCTATTGATTATTAAATACAAAACTCGTTGCCCGCGGCAACCACAAGTGAGGCCACACACCAGCAGCCCTCACCCGTGGTTGAACACCCATACAAAACCGCAGGCAACCGCATGCGGTAAAGGAGTCACGGTCATGGGCATGGCCGTGACAGTATCCCATAGCTGGATTCTACTTTTCCCTGAATGCAGTTTACATTTATACATATTTTCAATGTTTGCATGAGTGTTTTTGTGCAGAAAGTAACATGCTGCTATTTGTAGTTCTTGTTTGCTTCTAATCCATAGATGGATAGATAGATATGAAATAGATATGAGAGAGAGATTTGATTAGCTGGATACAAGAGCGATAAATAGATCCCAAAAAAATTCTCGCCTCACCACAGGCACTAGTGGGAATACGTACTCTGCACTGGAGGTGCAGTAAATTACTGCTAAAGGGGTTTATGTTGTAAATTACTGCTAAAAGGTTAATATTCAGGTTCACCGCTCTACAATGTTTACTGTGGTGACAATATGTGCACTTTGTATCCCAAAAGGTGTTATATATAGGAAATTAGGACGGAAATATTACAATGGTGGTTCACCTCTCGCCATTTTTCCGAGTGCTCAGACTTCTTGTGGTTTTTAATTTTGCCCGTTGTTTTCAATAGCGGTATTTTGTGCTGCCAAGTATTATTTGGTTCAGCTGGGGTGGTATTTTGTGCTGCACTATGGTATTGCTGGGCCCACCTACTTCTTCTGTCCTGTATTCGCCTTGTGTTGGTCTTCTATCAGTATAGACCCACCTACACCATGGGGCCACTTTTAGTATTTTTTTTTCCAGGGTCTGTATATGGACTCTATATTATGGAGGTCCTCCATTGAAGGATGTATGTAAGGAGATGATGAACTATGTAATATAATATACTTTAAGTTCACAGTCCGCCCCTGTATATTCCTGCTCTGGTGAGTTGGACTGTGGAAAGTGCGGCCACTATGCTGTAATGCAAACATAATCTCCCAGATTTCAGTGCAGCTCGATCAGTGCATGATCAGCTAAATGCATTGTATGGTGGCTGCTGACAGGGTGTTGATGGATGCTAGCAGCAGTAAGCAGAAATGCAAGTCCTGATCGGGATCGGTAACGAGTTAAATGAAACACTCATCCCTGCTACATCTGTAACTGAACACTCCATGTGACCGCATATAACTGTTGATCTGTCCCTCAGGTTGGAATAGTTGGAAGGACGGGAGCTGGAAAATCTTCCCTTACGAATTGCCTCTTCCGGGTCATCGAGGCAGCAGGGGGGAAGATAATCATTGATGGTCTGGACATCTCCACCATTGGCCTCCATGATCTGCGCAACAAACTAACTATAATTCCTCAGGTAATTCACCCATCATTTATGGCTGACTAGAAGGCTAGCTTTCATATGTAAGAAGTTTAATCACATAGCTGGCTGGATGAGGCCAGTACACCCCCCCCCCTCCTCCTTCCCCTTAGCCCATTTCTTCATGATCATGTTCATCCCCTTTAAATTTAAAATGAGGTCTGCCTGTAATCACCACAAGGGGGAGCTTATGTGCTTTCTGCACATTGTGTTTATATAGACCTGTGTCTAAACAGTAGAAAGCTCCCTCTAGTGGTGGTTGTAGGCAAACATACATTTTCTTCAAACACCCTTAAAGGATAACTGTCACACTAAGACCCTAATTTCAATTTTCATATATGTAGTTACTAATAACATGATATTCCAGAATCAGTTACTATTAGTCTGACTTACCCCATATTTAATAAGATTCAGCCCTTAGCAACCAGTCTGCATAAAACTGCAATTTCTCTATTCAGTTAAGATGGCCGCCACTGCCCTCACCCTGAGGCTAATCCCACCTGCCCTCACTAGCCAGTAACAATAGCCCCCCAAAAGTGTCAGTAACCAGAGCCCTCCTCCCTAAAGGGTTAATCTCCTGCAGCATAAAGGGGTCCTCTTACCACATGTTGCTTTCATTTATACACTGAGCAGACGGCAGATCTCCCTTCCCTGGTCTGCGCTGCTCCAACCCTGCATTGTCCCAGTCTGCTGAATGAGGGAGCGTCTGCCAAGCGCAGGGACAGGGAGAAGTGCACACAGCCCAGGCACTGTTATCAGCTGCTGGGGAGGACCTGGCTTTAATCATTTACTTACAGTCCCTGGCTGTCAGTAATGTGACCTTGCACGCTGCGTGCTTCTGCGTCCTCCTTCCTTCAACACAGAGAACAGACCTGCATAGCAACCTGATTTTAAGCACAGATAAAAATAGGCAGTAGAGGGAACAAAACTGTGGAATTAAAGGGTAATTGAATACACAGTGAAAAGTTGAAATAGGGCCACCAAGGAGATATTAATCACCACAATCCAATACTCCAAAAAAAAAAAGATGACAGTTATACTTTAATGACCAGACCACTTTTTACACTTCTGCACTACACTACTTTCACCATTTATTGCTTGGTCATGCAACTTACCACCCAAATGAATTTTACCTCCTTTTCTTCTCACTTAATAGAGCTTTCATTTGGTGGTATTTCATTGGTGCTGACATTTTTAATTTTTTTGTTATTAATCAAAATTTAACGAAATTTTTGCAAACAAATGACATTTTTCACTTTCAGTTGTAAATTTTTTTTTAAAAAAAATACATTTCTATATACATTTTTCTCTAAATTTATTGTTCTACATGTCTTTGATAAAAAAAAAAGTTTGTGTAAAAAAAAAAATGGTTTGGGTAAAAGTTATAGCGTTTACAAACTATGGTACAAAAATGTGAATTTCCGCTTTTTGAAGCAGCTCTGACTTTCTGAGCACCTGTCATGTTTCCTGAGGTTCTACAATGCCCAGACAGTAGAAAACCCCCACAAATTACCCCATTTTGGAAAGTAGACACCCTAAGGTATTCGCTGATGGGCATAGTGAGTTCATAGAACTTTTTATTTTTTGTCACAAGTTAGCGGAAAATGATGATTTTTTTTTCCCCCCCCTTACAAAGTCTCATATTCCACTAACTTGTGACAAAAAATAAAAACTTCCATGAACTCACTATGCCCATCACGACATACCTTGGGGTGTCTTCTTTCCAAAATAGGGTCACTTGTGGGGTAGTTATACTGCCTTGGCATTTTAGGGGCCCAAATGCGTGAGAAGTAATTTGAAATCAAAATGTGTAAAAAATGCCCTGTGAAATCCTAAAGGTGCTCTTTGGAATGTGGGCCCCTTTGCCCACCTAGGCTGCAAAAAAGTGTCACACATGTGGTATTGCCGTACTCAGGAGAAGTCGGGCAATGTGTTTTGGGGTTTCTTTTTACACATCCCCATGCTGGGTGAAATAAATATCTCTGTCAAATGACAACTTTGTATAAAAAAATGGGAAAAGTTGTCTTTTAGAGAGATATTTCTCTCACTCAGCATGGGTATATGTAAAAAGACACCCCAAAATACATTGCCCAACTTCTCCTGAGTACGGCGATACCACATGTGTGACACTTTTTTGCAGCCTAGGTGGGCAAAGGGGCCCACATTCCAAAGAGCACCTTTAGGATTTCACAGGGCATTTTTTACACATTTTGATTTCAAACTACTTCTCACGCATTAGGGCCCATAAAATGCCAGGGCAGTATAAATACCCCACAAGTGACCCCTCTTTGGAAAGAAGACACCCCAAGTTATTTTGTGATGGGCATAGTGAGTTTATGGAAGTTTTTATTTTTTGTTACAAGTTAGTGGAATATGAGACTTTGTAATAAAAAAAATAAAAAAATTAAAATCATCATTTTCCGCTAACTTGTGACAAAAAATAAAAAATTCTAGGACAGGGGTGCACAACGTTTCCTTGTTGGGGGCCACATTGCCAGACTGAACCAATGACGAGGGCCGCAATTAAAATTTAAAGGTGTATTAACAACTGAAATATTGTACTTATGGCATGTTGAACACACATTATATACCATTAATGTCTAGTTACACTTCTAGGACTCCCATCTAATGGGAGAAATACATAAAGAAATGCATGTGAGCAGCCACAAGACATAGGCATACATGTCTGTTACCAGATGGTTGGGGGCCGCACAGAATAGTATCAAGGGCCGCATGTGGCCCCCGGGCCGCAGGTTGTGCACCCCTGTTCTAGGAACTCGCCATGCCCCTGACGGAATACCTTGGGGTGTCTTCTTTCCAAAATGGGGTCACTTGTGGGGTAGTTATACTGCCCTGGAATTTTAGGGGCCCTAATGTGTGAGAAGTAGTTTGAAATCCAAATGTGTTAAAAATGCCCTGTGAAATCCTAAAGGTGCTCTTTAGAATTTGGGCCCCTTTGCCCACCTAGGCTGCAAAAAAGTGTCACACATGTGATATCGCCGTACTCAGAAGAAGTAGAGCAATGTGTTTTGGGGTGTCTTTTTACATATACCCATGCTGGGTGAGAGAAATATTTTTCTAAAAGTCAACTTTTCCCATTTTTTTAATACAAAGTTGTCATTATAGAGAGATATTTCTCTCACCTAGCATGGGTATATGTAAAAAGACACCCCAAAACACATTGCCCAACTTCTCCTGAGTACGGCGATACCACATGTGTGACACTTTTTTGCAGCCTAGATGCGCAAAGGGGCCCAAATTCCTTTTAGGAGGGCATTTTTAGACATTTGGATCCCAGACTTCTTCTCACGCTTTAGGGCCCCTAAAATGCCAGGGCAGTATAAATACCCCACATGTGACCCCATTTTGGAAATAAGACACCCCAAGGTATTCAATGAGGGGCATGGGGAGTTCATAGATTTTTTTGGGGCACAAGTTAGCAGAAATTGTTTTTTTTTTTTTTTTTTCTCACAAGTCTCCCTTTCCGCTAACTTGGGACAAAAAGTTCAATCTTTCATGGACTCAATATGCCCCTCAGTGAATACCTTGGGGTGTCTTCTTTCCAAAATGGGGTCACATGTGGGTATTTATACTGCCCTGGCATTTTAGGGGCCCTAAAGCGTGAGAAGAAGTCTGGAATATAAATGTCTAAAAACTGTTACGTATTTGGATTCCGTGAGGGGTATGATGAGTTCATGTGAGATTTTATTTTTTGTCACAAGTTAGTAGAATATGAGACTTTGTAAGAAAAAAAATAAATAAAAAATTTCCGCTAACTTGTGCCAAAAAAATGTCTGAATGGAGCCTTACAGGGGGGTGGTCAATGACAGGGGCGTGATCAGGGAGTCTATATGGGGTGATCACCCCCCTGTCATTGATCACCCCCCTGTAAGGCTCCATTCAGACGTCCGTATGTGTTTTACGGATCCGCGGTGTCCGTGTTTTGCGGATCCGCAAAACACATACGGACGTCTGAATGGAGCCTTACAGGGGGGTGATCAATGACAGGGGGGTGATCATCCCATATAGACTCCCTGATCACCCCCCTGTCATTGATCACCCCCCTGTAAGGCTCCATTCAGACGTCCATATGCATTATGCGGATCCGATCCATGGATCCGTGGATCCGTAAAACACATACGGACGTCTGTATGGAGCCTTACAGGGGGGTGATCAATGACAGGGGGGTGATCAGGGAGTCTATATGGGGTGATCACCCCCCTGTCATTGATCACCACCCTGTAAGGCTCCACTCAGATGTCCATATGTGTTTTGCGGATCCGATCCATGGATCCGTGGATCCGCAAAACACATACGGACCTCTGAATGGAGCCTTACATGGGGGTGATCAATGACAGGGGGTGATTAGGGAGTCTATATGGGGTGATCACCCCCCTCTAAGGCTCCATTCAGACGTCCGTATGTGTTTTGAGGATCCGTGGATCAAAACAGCGTCTAATATACCTTTTAGGGGTTAAAAAAATCACATCTACAGCCTGCCAGCGAAAGATCGCCGCTGGCAGGCTGTAGATCAGCTAGTTTACCTGCACTTCCTGTGAACGCGCGTCTTGCGAGAGGACGCGCCGGTGCGTCCAGGAGGAATAACAGGGCCGCCGCAAAGACGCAATCCTGCGTGCGGCGGTCCTGTAGAGGTTAAAGAGGTTGTCCCACCTGGAACATTAATGGTGTATTAACAGGATGTGCCATAAGCAGGGGCGGATTGGCCATAGACCCTACAGGGAAATTTCCCGGTGGGCCGATGACCAGGGGGCCACTCAAGCCCTCTTGATGGCTGCAGGCCAGATACATAATGATGTAATGCTCAACAGCAGGTCCTGAACTCAACCGTATTATCGTCCTCATAACAGTGATACAGTTGAATACTATGGTTACTATGCTATTTGGTTCTGCTGGAGCAGTATTCTGCGCTGCACTACTTCTGTTGTCCCCGCCTACTTGTTTTGGCCCGTCTTCTGTCAATTTGGACCCACCTACAACATGGGGCCACTTTTATTTTATTTTTCAGGGCCACTTTAAGTTCCCAGTCCGCCCCTGGCCATAAGTGTCTGGTAAGTGTGGTCCACCTCTGGGATCCGCTCCCATCTCGAAAACAGGGCCTGAAGTAAATGTAGAGCAAGCTGTGCATATGTACCCACCCTCCATTCACTGCTGTGGGACCGAAATTACCGAGCACTGGTCAATTTTCGGAAATCCCATAGCAGTGAGTGGAAGGGTAGCTGCGCATGCATGATGTGCTTTCTGTTCACTTTGGGACTATGTTCTTGAGACAGGAGCAGGTTCCTGGGATCAGCACATATCAGACAATTATGACATATCCTGTTTATATACCATAAATGTCCCAGATGGAACAATCCCTTTAATTCTGTCTATGCGGGGAATTCGGATATTTGTCTCAGCAAAAAGGGCTCTGACCACTATAGAGATTTAATATGAAATCCATCAACACATAATAATGGATTGGTTTAAATAAAAATAAAAAAATAAAAAATGATGTTCAAGGGTGAAAAAACACGCTCCCTTATAGACATGCAATGTTAGTTATCACCCCTAATGTCCTTAGAAACTGATTTTCTATAGAGTAAATAATAAAAAAATCTAACATGGTTGACTTATTAACCCCCACTTCTCCAGACTGGGGCAAAGCTGTGCATAGGTGACTGCTGCACCCAGGCCCTGGTGTCTAATGGGGCGCACAATGCTACATTATATACACGGACACACATGGAGACTATACTATCTGTGTCTACATTATATACATGGACACACATGGAGACAGTACTATCTGTGTCTACATTATATACATGGATACACAAGGATACAGTACTATCTGTGTCTACATTATATACATGGATACACAAGGATACAGTACTATCTGTGTCTACATTATATACATGGACACACATGGAGACAGTACTATCTGTGTCTACATTATATACATGGACACACATGGAGACAGTACTATCCGTGTCTACATTATATACATGGACACACAAGGAGACTGTACTATCTGTGTCTACATTATTTACAAGGAGAGACAGAGAGGCAGTACTATATGGTCGTTCTTCAAGGAGACCAGGCAGCAGTACTATCTGTGCTTATGTCATTTAGGTGGAAAAACAATGAGACAGGGACTAATTTGTAAACATTGCCGATATTTTTAGGGATAGATGGGAGGTAACAAAATATATGATTACATAATTTTGCAGGCAAATGGATATCTATAACATGTGGAAGAGTTGGTGGCGGGTTATCACAGCAGTTTGGCTCCCGTAAAGCAATAGTGATATCAATGCCTTGCAGTCCATTGGCCTTTCACTTAGTGCACTTTTCCTCTGTAGGATCCGGTGCTGTTCTCTGGGACACTGAGGATGAATTTGGACCCGTTCAATCAGTACACGGATGAGGAAGTCTGGAAAGCTCTTGAACTCTCTCACCTCAAGCCATTTGTAGAAGAGCTGCAGGAAAAGCTCTTCTACGAAGTAAGCGAAGGAGGAGAGAACCTAAGGTAAGAGCACAGCCGCACTGAGGAGTCTCCTATCTTGTGTTAATCACAGCAGGCTCCTTCTGACAGACAAATCTTAAGACACAAGTTGCTCCCCCATACAGCCCCCCCCCCCCCCCCGCCCAGCTAAATTACATTTATTAAGCCACTTTTTATACCAATTTCTGCACATCTTCACATTCACACCTTGTCATGCTCTTGCTTCTACTTTTAATCTACTTTAGTCCAAATTGTATCCCGTTTTCAATGAAAGATTTAACTTGTAAACGTGTACATTGTCTTGCATTTCCCTCACAAATGTTGTTGTGTGCAGTGTCGGGCAGAGGCAGCTGGTGTGTCTGGCTCGAGCGCTACTTCGCAAATCCAAGATCCTCATTCTGGATGAAGTCACAGCTGCCGTAGACCTTGAGATGGATAATTTAATCCAGAGGACCATCCGCAGTGAATTTGCAGACTGCACAGTGTTGACCATTGCACATCGGCTGCACACCATCATGGACAGTAACAAGTGAGGACACTGCTTATCATCCCTTCTCCTTAGGCTCAATCATGTCAGACACTGGGCAGCATAGGTGTTAGTGCAGAGTCATAGCTGACAACCTCTGTAGGCACGGTCCATGGTTTGACATGGCCTCATGTCTGGTGTATTTCTACTCATAATGTGTTGTCCTAGTTAGTGACCTTTTTTCTTTACTAGACTCTCCCCTGTGTCCGACCCCTCATCTTCTTTGTGATTCTGGATCCTGTTATTTCACTTGTCCTGCACATATTGGGGGGGGGGGATGTAAACCTGTGGGCCTTTACTGGGGACCTCACAAGATAAACATCCTGCAGACTGTCCAGAGACAAAACTCCTTGGAATGTGGTGAAGGAGTGTGTGGGGGGGGCAGCATGGACTTGGGGGCTGCTAATTATTCATAGACTGACCAGCCAGAGGGAATTATGGAGAGTAGAGGAAGTTGGGGGAGGTAGTTCTAGTTGCTGTTGTGTACTAAAGAGTCAGGGTGGACCAAAGTGCACCTTTCGGATTTCACCGGTCATTTTTTACAGATTTTGATTGCAAAGTACTTCTCACAAATATGGGCCCCTAAATTACCAGGGCAGTATAACTACGCCACAAGTGACCCCATTTTGGAAAGAAGACACCCCAAGGTATTCTGTGAGGGGCATGGCGAGTTCCTAGAATTTTTTATTTTTTGTCGCAAGTTAGTGGAATATGAGACTTTGTAAGGAAAAAAGAGAAAAAAAAAAAATCAACATTTTCCGCTAACTTGTGACAAAAAAAAAATAATTCTAGGAACTCGCAGTGCCCCTCACGGAATACCTTGGGGTGTCTTCTTTCCAAAATGGGGTCACTTGTGGCGTAGTTATACTGCCCTGGCAATTTAGGGGCCCAAATGTGTGAGAAGTACCTTGCAATCAAAATGTGTAAAAAATGGCCTGCGAAATCTGAAAGGTGCACTTTGGAATATGTGCCCCTTTGCCCACCTTGGCTGCAAAAAAGTGTCACACATCTGGTATCGCCGTACTCAGGAGAAGTTGGGGAATGTGTTTTGGGGTGTCATTTTACATATACCCATGCTGGGTGAGAAAAATATCTTGGTCAAATGCCAACTTTGTATAAAAAAATAGGAAAAGTTGTCTTTTGCCAAGATATTTCTCTCACCCAGCATAGGTATATGTAAAATGACACCCCAAAACACATTCCCCAACTTCTCCTGAGTACGGCGATACCAGATGTGTGACACTTTTTTGCTGCCAAGGTGGGCAAAGGGGCACATATTCCAAAGTGCACCTTTCGGATTTCACCGGTCATTTTTTACACATTTTGATTGCAAAGTTCTTCTCACACATTTGGACCCCTAAATTGCCAGGGCAGTATAACTACCCCACAAGTGACCCCATTTTGGAAAGAAGACACCCCAAGGTATTCTGTGAGGGGCATGGTGAGTTCCTAGAATTTTTTATTTTTTGTCGCAAGTTAGTGGAATATGAGACTTTGTAATAAAAAATAAAAAATAAAAAATCATCATCATTTTCCGCTAACTTGTGACAAAAAATAAAAAGTTCTATGAACTCACTATGCCCATCAGCGAATACCTTAGGGTGTCTACTTTCCGAAATGGGGTCATTTGTGGGGTTTTTCTACTGTTTGGGCATTGTAGAACCTCAGGAAACATGACAGGTGCTCAGAAAATCAGAGCTGTTTCAAAAAGCGGAAATTCACATTTTTGTACCATAGTTTGTAAACGCTATAACTTTTACCCAAACCATTTTTTTTTTTCCCAAACATTTTTTTTTATCAAAGACATGTAGAACAATAAATTTGGTGAAAAATTTATATATGGATGTCGTTTTTTTTGCAAAATTTTACAGCTGAAAGTGAAAAATGTCATTTTTTTGCAAAAAAATCGTTACATTTTGATTAATAACAAAAAAAGTAAAAATGTCAGCAGCAATAAAATACCACCAAATGAAAGCTCCATTAGTGAGAAGAAAAGGAGGTAAAATTCATTTGGGTGGTAAGTTGCATGACCGAGCGATAAACGATGAAAGTAGTGTAGTGCCGAAGTGTAAAAAGTGGCCTGGTCATGAAGGGGGTTTCAGCTAGCGGGGCTGAAGTGGTTAAAGGCAGACTATGAGCTGTAACCCAGGGCCAGGACTGCTCAAGAGTTGTAGTTGTTTTACTAGAAGTTCTAGTGATTTTTTTTTTCATCTTAGAAAATCTTAGACACGTCAAGGTTCTAAAACAACTACATTTTATAAGAAATGTAAAATGGATTCTGTAAGTAAAAATGAACAATTCAGCTGCAGAAATTCATAGTATCTTTGTCTTTTTCGTTTGCAGGGTCATGGTGTTGGACGCTGGAAAGATAATAGAATATGGTAGTCCAGAAGATCTCCTGGTGAGCAAAGGACACTTTGCCTCTATGGCCAGAGATGCTGGCATTGAAGACACCAACACCATATCACTGTGAGGCCTAGAGGATGTAGATGTGTGTGATGAGACCTCAGCACGGACTCTCTTAGAACTCTTTGAGCATTGACTGCTGCCAACCCAAGACAAGTCATGAAGCAATGTAAACTTTGGGAAAAAGATTATCAGCGGTGGAAGGGAATTTAGTTAATTGGAAAGTGGATTATAAGCTAAGATGACCAATCTTGTGTGATGTCATAGAATTTATAGTAACAAGTGACTATACGGTAATAATTATGTGACTGTAGCACTGTCCATATGGCTTCATCATATCTTGGGTACTTTGGCGGAACATGACATATTTAAATTCTGCATCTTTGAGACACTTTTTTGACTGAGGGAAAATGTGATCTCTTGCAATTGACTTCAATGGCGAAGCCAGGGTAGATGTGGATATGAGCATCATACTTGTGAAGCATAAGAGGATGTCCTGGTCTCTGTATCTCAAAAACTTTACTATAAAAGTTCATGGAGGTGCCCCTGGACAGATCAGCTGTGTGGGAATGTAATGGGAATCTTATACTGCATGTATGGTGGAGAAGCTGCCATGGCCAAGTGTTGTCACCAAGAGGTTTTCCAAGAATGTTTGTGGGTAACAACCTTCTGTGTCTTTGGGTATGCCAACAAACTGTAAGTTTCAGCAGTGGATTCTATTCTCCTGGTCTTCCATATGATTGTGAAGAACAACCAGGCACGAATGGGCTGCAAAAAGTTGGGATTCTAGTTGATGCATCCGGTCATCCAGGAATTTTTTTTTTCTGCTTCAGTGCCCCTTTTTCTTGTATGTTGGTTTATCATGGCAAATAAGGCAGATGTCCACTTGCATCAATCTAAGATGTTAAGGTCACTTGACACTGATGGGTAGCTAACAAAACTTTCTGCATGCCGCTTTGTGGCTCTCTGGTGAAATTGTCTTTCGCATTGGATTTGCTGGTTTAAGGGTACTTTCACACTTGCGGCAGAGGATTCCGGCAGGCAGTTCCGTCGTGGGCAATCTGGACGCAAATGGATGCATTTGTGAGACGGATGCGGATCCATCTCACAAATGCATTGCAATACCGGATCCGTCTTTCCGGTTGTCATCCGGAAAAACGGATCCGGTATTTATTTTTTTCATAGATTTAATGGTTTGCGCATGCGCAAACGGAAAGAACAGATCCATTTTGCCGGGACACCTGGGGCCAGATCTGGCATTAATGCATTTCAATGGAAATTTGCATTCCGGCAAGTGTTCAGGATTTTTGGCCGGAGAGAAAACTGCATGCTGCAGTATTTTAAATTTTTTTTTAAAAACATATTTTATTTGGTTTTTAATATACTTAGTACATCAAATACAGAAATAAGCAAAGTGTTTACAGGTCAAAACATACTTCTGATGCACTTCTATAAAACACATGTATATATTATATACGATAAACATCACAAAATAAACTCTTTTCCCTGCCCCTGTCCTTCCCCCCTTTAACACAAGTGTGCTGGAATAATAAGATCCTCAAGAGTAGTAGAACCACAGTTCCTATTTCTGAGGGTTAAGGGTAAGGCTACTTTCACACTTGCGCTTGATCGGATCCGTTCTGAATGGATCCGATCATATTAATGCAGACGGAAGCTCCGTTCAGTACGGATCCGTCTGCATTAATAACTTAGAAAAATTTCTAAGTGCGAAAGTAGCCTGAGCGGATCCGTTCAGACTTTCAATGTAAAGTCAATGGGGGACGGATCCGCTTGAAGATTGAGCCATATGGTGTCATCTTCAAGCGGATCCGTTCCCATTGACTTACATTGTAAGTCTGGACGGATCCGCACGCCTCCGCACGGCCAGGTGGACAGCTGAACGCTGCAAGCAGCGTTCAGCTGTCCGCCTGGCCGTGCGGAGGCGAGCGGAGCGGACGCTGAACGCCGCCAGACTGATGCAGGCTCCATTCAGACTGCATCAGGGCTGGACTGAGGCGTTCGGGTCCGCTCGTGAGCTCCTTCAAACGGAGCTCACGAGCGGACCGACGAACGCAAGTGTGAAAGTAGCCTTAGTGAGATGACTCTCGTCAAAGTATCGGTGAGGTTACAGATCTCTTGTACGTAAAGAAGTGAACATCCTTTGACACGAGTCATGTATGTTATGTATATTGTTCGCTAACCATTTCCATTCACAGATATGTGTTTTGTTATATCAACTCACAATTCCAAGAATGGAATAAAACGCCTGAATGTAATTTAACCATTTTGCGTGATATGTCTTATTTGCTTTCCCTCCACTTTCTTCTGCTGCCCACTTATCTGCTAAGAGACATTTCTTGGTGTTTTCTATAATTTCTTTCTGAGTAGGGATTATGGGTAATAGCCAATATTTCAGTATACACCTTTTTATAGCCATTAATATCGCATGTGTCACCAATGGCGTATGTGGAGGAGTCATGTGAAGGAGCAATTCTTCGGGTGTCTTTTGTCATTTCGTCCCCAATTTTTTTTTTAATTCTTTTATCATATTTTACCATAGTTTCGCTATCTGTGCACATTCCCATATGCAGTGAAAAAGATCTGCCCCGGGGAGTTTACATTTAGGACAAGCTGTCTGTCTATCTTGAATGAGTTAATTATTTATGTTAAAACCGTATATTGAGTTTAAAGTGAGTTTCTCTCCAGACTTCACTTGATACAGCTTTTTGTCATTTTGGTCCAACCCTTAAAAAGGGGGTTTCTCACTGATTGAGCACAGTTCTTTCTAAGTTCGCTGTAAAGGTATGCTATTGAAGTTTTTTTCATTTTTGCAAACTAGAATATTGTCAAACTCATTAAGTGAGAATTCTACAGCGGTATTTGTTAATCTTCCTTTTAAAAAAACCTACTACTTGGTGATATGCTAAATAGTGTTTAGTGTTTAGTTTGTATAGATTACATAAATCAGAGAAAGTGTAATATGATCTTTTATCAGGGTCCCATAGATCTTTAATGGATAGGATTCCCTTTAGTTTCCATTCTTGGAATTGTGAGTTTGCCGAGTCAGCTTGGAACTCAGGATGCTTCCAAGGGTAGAGATATTTAGTCGTCAAAAAAGGCAACCTATAAAGTTTCCTTGACGCTTTCCAAGCTGCCATCGTATCTTTGAGTAGTACCCTCTTTTTAAGTTCTGTCGGAAAGGCAGAATATCTTGTGTGCAGTAATGCGTTTAGGGGCCATGGTCGTGCTAGTTGTGTTTCTAGCTCAAAATTGGAGTAATGGGAATTTTTCCTGAATCCAATCAACACTATGTCTTAATAGACTATCTAGATTGTATAGTCTTAAATCAGGAAAGTTAAGTCCTCCCTCAGCCCTTCTCAACATTAGCGTCTTTAGTGAAATTCTGGGTCATTTCCCTGACCATATAAAATGTCGGAAGGCTGTTTGGAGGGTATTAATATCTGAGTGTTTTAAAAGAAGTGCAATAGTCTGTAGCTGATACAGTAATTTGGGGAAGAAAATCATTTTAATTAAATGGCATCTGCCCATTAGTGATAAAGGAAGCGTTGACCACCTATCTTGCGGTGAAGGATCTGTACTCACCGCTTCCTGCTCCTCGACTCGGCTATCGGCTGTGCAGGGCTGCGCACAGCGTGAGGTCGCTCTGTGACCTCACACTGTGCGCCGCGATAAACAGCCGACAGCAGAATGAAGAGGATCGCGATGGTGACCAGGAGCAGGAGAGGTAAGTGTTTTTATTTTATTTTATTTGCACTGGGGGCTGACATGGACTGCTTATGGCTGACATGGGGGCTTATCGTTGACATGGGGGGCTTATGGCTGTCATAAGGGCTTATGGCTGACATAAGGGCTTATGGCTGACATGGGGGGGCTCATGGCTGACATGGGAGCTGATAGATGGCTAAAGGTTGGGGGGTGATCTGAGGTCTGATTATCATTGCGGGTCTGATTGTTGGTCTGACCTGAGGTGTAATGAAAAATATTTTTTTCTTATTGTTCTACTCTAAAACCTAGGTGCATCTTATATAGGGCGAAAAATACGGTACAGTGCAGCAGAGACCAGTGCAGCAGAGACCAGTGCAGCAGAGACCATAGTCAGTTTATATAGTCATTATTTATAGTGTTATATATTTTAATATGCACCTTGTGTTTTGTTATGCGCGTGAATCAGTCAGCGCCGACTAGCACCACCTAAGCCCCCCCCCCCCCCCCAGGTCCCTGGGAAAATTGTCTTGCATGAAACTGGTCCTTGGTGCAAAAAAGGTTGGGGACCACTGGTTTAGATGATATATGGACTCTGGGGTCTTGCCAATATGTATTCCCAAATATTTGATGGAGTGTTGTGCTATTTGAACAGGTAGTGACTCCAAAGACTTAGGGTTTTTCGATTGAGTTAGGTATAGTATTTCACATTTAGATATGTTCACCTTGAAACCCAAAAAAGAACCAAACAGGGTAAGCATGACAAATAGTTTTGTTAGCTCTATATTAGGGTGGGATAAAAAGACTAGCAGATCATCCTCAAAAAGTGCGTGTTTGACAGTTTTATTCCCAATCCTAATTCCCTTTATATCCTTGCTGTTTGTTAGCAATAACTCTAGTCAAAGGTTCTATAGCTAGGTTAAAGAGCAGTGGGGACAGAGGGCACCCCTGTCTCATACCCTTTTGTAAATAGATTCTAGAAGACAAATGGCCAGGTATGTATACCTGTGCTATTGGATTTTCATATAACCCCGTAAGATATTGACTAAATGAACCCTCTATCCCCACCGAATCCAACACTTTGCCTAACCATTGGCAAGCCACATTGTCGAACGCTTTCTCAGCATCGATAGTCACTATGGCTGAATTTCGCTCCATAGTTGATCTTATTTTAATGTGGTCTAGCACCGCTAACACTTTTCTAATACTCTTTACCGCAGCTCTGTTTTGTGTGAAACCTGCCTGTTCTGGTAGAAGGAGCCTAGGCATCAAACTTGCTAACCTATTCGCCAGTATTTTAGAGATTATTTTTATACCTACGTTTATAAGGGAGATTGGTCCATATGATGCTGCCTGAAGGGGGTCTTTTCCAGATTTAGGAAGCACTTTAATAAACGCCGTACACGCTAGATCTGAGAGTTTGTGTCCTGAACATTGATGTTAATGTAGGTGAAATGTCATCTCTTAGAGTTTTGTAAAATTCCCCTGAATACCCATCAGGGTCTGGTGCTTTACCTGATGACAAACCACCCACCACCTCCCTCACTTATTCTATGGAAATTTGTGAGTTTAATGCAGACAATTCTATTGATGTCAATTTGGGCATTGCATTTTGCTGAAGTCATTTATTTGCTTCTTCTGGATTATCAGCCTGACCCGTGTATAAATCAGAATAGATATCTTTCAGAATTCCCATAATCTTGGAAGAGGGTCTTCTGTATGGTCCCTAATTTATCTTTTAAGGCTAGTATTGGGGCTGTGGTGTTCTTTCCCTTTGCCAATCTCGCCAGTAACTTCCCCGCTTTGTTTCCAAATTTGAACAACTGAGCTTCGGTCTGTGACATATAGGTGGATTCCTTTTTGCTAGCCCACTGATCATATTCAAATTTAGCTTTGAACCACTTGTCCTTATTTTGATGGTTTGGTGGATTTTGAAAGTTGGTGTAAGCATCCCTAAGTGAACGACTGCATCTGTGAAGAGCTTCTGACGTTTTCTTCTTAATATGAGATGTATAGGCTATTATTTTACCCCGCATAAAAGTTTTCCCCGCTTCCCATAATAACTGATTGTTTCCAGTACAACTATTGAAACTGATATATTCTTTACACCACTCTTTTAAAAGGTTTTGGAATTCTCCAGAACTGATTAGTGCATTAGGAAATCTCCATATAAAATCAGATCCTCTCAGCATTGTGTCTGTTAGGTTAAGTAGGACTGGAGTGTGGTCTGAAATAACCATCTCTTCTATCTTTACTTCCTCAGCTCTATTTAACAGATTAGCTGAAAGCAAAATATAATCCAGTCTGGACCAGGAATCATGAGCATTTGAATAATGGGTGAATTCCCTGCCCTCTGGTTGTTTAGCCCTCCATATGTCACATAACGAGTGTACAGAATCGGGGAAGAGAGCTATCTCTGCTCCTTGGTGTTATCGGTATTCCCTGTGCTTGTCGGTGATCTTCTAGATGATTATATACTGAGTTCATATCTCCCGCTATCATTTGGTTCCTGCAAGTATCTTTTAAAAGCATCTGGCCCAATTTCATGTAGAACCCTGAATTTGTGTCATTTGGTCCATATACATTATATATACTTAGCTCTTCAGATGGTGAGTGTTAAACATACCCTCACAAACTGTGTAAGGTAAATTCTTATGCAAAAGTATCAGCACTCCCGCTTTAGAGTGTACGGATGGGGAGCATATAACTTTGCCTACCCACAATTTTTGCATTCTAATGCAATTGTCTTCCTCCAAATGCGTCTCTTGGAGCAAAGCTATATCTGCCTTTAAGCGTTTTAACTGCCTCAATACCATCATCCGTTTATGTCTGGATTTCAGTCCCTTCACGTTCCAAGTTATCAATCGCATGGTGTAACTTGCAGATGTAGATTATGATTATGAGTATCCCCATATGCCCCATAATATATCCTTCCCATCACTTGTGTCATGCAACTCAAACATTCCCCCATCCCTGAAGAAACAAAAACTTGTAAAACTAAACATTTTTTCAAGTGATAACGTGTTAAACCTTATATATATCTATTAAATAGACTAGTATGGTGTTTGCGCCACCTATCAACCTTCATCTCTCCTGCCCAGAATGGACTCCTCTTTTTTCCAACATAGCCGGACAAATCCGCATCATATCTTAAGGTCACAATTCTTACATTTTTGAGAAAAGCTAAGAAAAGACAAGGGAATAAAAGGAAAAAGGAAAATTGACATGAATCCCCGAAAATAGAACTTACAACTCGCCCCCACTTTACCAGACAATCAATGACTTCTAACTGGGTAGAGCATTGTTTTCAGCCAGTCACAGTGAGGTCATCATAGTGTTTCCTCCTTTAAATAGGAGTTTCACTATAGTGGAGTTTGAACTTATACTTCTGAAATATCCACTCGGTGTGTCCACTTGTGGATGATCCTGCTGATCAGGAGGGTCCATCATCTGGAGAGTTTCTCTTGCCTTGGAGATTTCCACTACTTGGTCTGTCTTGCAATGTAGATGGATGTCTCCCAGGATGTTGTTTTGGGATAATTATTCCCAATTTAAGTTGAGACATAAAAGTCCCATCTGCTTGAAAAAACCTTTAGGACTGCTTGGTACATAAGAACAAAGCGAGTATGTCGCTCATATAGCTCTGAGCATAGTGCTGAAAATTCTCTTCTCCTCCTCTGAACTGAATAGTCTCAGAAGATTAACAGCTTCTGACCCTTTATCTCCAGCTGTGATCTATTCTGTTTGTATGCACAAAGAATCGCTGTTTTATCAGTAAAATCAAAGTATTTTACGATCACTGGTCTAGGGCGTTTTGAAAGTGCACTTGGAGCTTTTAGATTGTTATCTTTGCCGGTTTTCAGATCTGGACCAATTCTATGTGCTCTTTCAACTTCACTGCAAGACCCAGTGCTGCAGGTATGTCATGGTCACAAATGTGTATAAGATCTTGGGCGGGCATTTACTCTATGATACCCAAGACTCGCAGATTGTTTCTGCGGGAACGGTTCTCAAGATCATAACATTTTTCTTTTTGCGTCTTATTCTCCTTCACCGTTCTCTCTAAATCTAAATTGCCGTCCACCATGACAGGACCGTTCAACAGGTTCGACACATTTCTTTAGCAACGATTTATGAAATACGTTATGGATTTTCACTGTCTGAGGAAGTTCAAGACGGAAGGCTACAGGGTTGCTGTAAGCTATCCAGGCATGCTGGGAGTTGTAGTTTGGAGGGCCGCAGTTTGGACATGCCTGGTCTAATATGTCCCTTTGCCAAACTCTCGGTAATATACTCTCGCATGGCCTTTCTTTCGGGTTCCGAAAGATTATACAACCGAGATTTGGGCAATTTAGCTCCGGGAATAAGATTGACGGGACAGTCATACTCCCAGTGCGGAATGCAACTCCTGATTACCACTCAGAGAACACATCAGAAAATTCTGAAATAAATTAGGCTACAGTTTTAGTGGTAACCATAGAGAACGATACATTAAGACAGTTGTCCATGCAAAAATCACTCCAATCGATAATCTGTCCTCGCTTGCCAGTCAATGTTATGGTTATGTTTGCTTAACCATGGTAAACCCAACACCAACAGAGCAGGCAGACCCTCCAACACATAGCAGGAGATAGATTCCTGATGAAAATTACCCACTCTTAAATGAATGTCATTCACTACCTGCGACAGGCATTTTTGGGTGAGAGGTGCTGAGTCAATTGCAAAGACAGAAATACTTTTCTCTAATGCATTAGTGGTCAACCCGTGAATGCATACAAACTGTCCATAAATCAAGTTAACTTCTGCCCCACTGTCGATAAATGCTTCGATTTTTACAGTTTTGGACTCTAGCGCCACCTCGGCAGACAGGAGAAAACGTGTACTACCAGTAAAAGACAAAAGTAGGTTTTCTTGCTCCCCACCCACACCACCAATAGTAATTTGGGGATTAAACGTTTTTTCCTTTTTGTTTACACCTTGATGCTGCAAGTACGGACAAATATTCACTTCTTGCCACAACAAAAGCAGACTCCTTTCACATGACCAAAACTTTTGCCAGAAGTTCCAGGAGTAGCTCCTACTAACTGCATAGGCTCCTCACAAGGCGCAACCACAAGTGTCCCTCCACCATAAGTGTCAAAGGAAGCAGTACCCTTATTGGACAGTACTTCCTGAAGGTGAGGACCCCTAGATCTCTCCCTCAGGTGTCTATCAAGACGTACAGCAAGGGACATAGCTGCTTCCAATGACTCAGGATTTTCATGAAAAGCCAATGTGTCCTGCAGTCTCTCAGAGAGACCCTGACAGAATTGGCTACGGAGAGAAGTATCGTTCAAATCTGTATCGGTAGCCCATCTCCTAAATTTAGAGCAATATGTCTCCGTGGAACGCTCTCCCTGCGGCAAACCCCGTAACTTGGTCTCGGCCTGAGAGATCCGATCCGGGTTATCGTAGATAAGACCCAAGGCTATAAAGAATTCATCTACCGACCGGAGGGGCGGTGATCCGGTTGGCAGAGAAAAAGCCCAAGATTAGGCGTCCTCTTTAAGCAATGAAAAAATCATACCCAAACACTGACACTCATCCCCAGAAGAGTATGGACGCAGCCTAAAGTATAATTTACATGACTCCTTAAACCTGATTAAATTATCACTACCCCCGGAAAACCTGTTCGGGAGAGCCACTTTCTGTTCAGGGCAGGCCTGGGACCCACCACCGGAACCAGCAGCCTGTGGACTCTGAATCTGCAAGACCGTTGCACTGAGGTCTGCTACCTCCAAAGTCAGATTCTGCAGCTGTTCGACCAGTGCAGACATAGTATTTATAGCTGCATAGATCAGAACAAAAATGGCGGTATTGGCTCTGGATAATGTCACAGATGTAATAGGGGAGAACACCAAAAGACAACAAGAAGGAAGGGGAAAGACACTAGGCCTCACCGCTAGGGAAGGAAAAGGGTCATCACCTATGAAACCCTGCTCCTGGCCCTAACTCCTATCTGTATGTATACCTCTCGATGGTAGAGATGCCCATACATAGGAACCTAGAAAACCCTGGTGACCATAAGGATGCCACTAGGTGGCAGCATTCTATTGTTATAGTGCAAATGATGTGTTCAATGGTGTCTATATAGACATCAATGAACACAATAGGCAAGGTTTTAATTTTTTTTTGTATTAAAACGCAAGAAAAATTATACAAGTGTGGGATCGTTGTAACCATACTAATCTGGAGAATGACGATAACAGGTCAATTTTACCGCATAGTGTACAGTGTAAAAAATAAAAACCTTTATCAGAATTGCATTTTTTCCCAATTCTACCCCATTTGGAATTGTTTTCCCGCTTCCTACTCGTGAAGATCGCTAGAATATTCGTTTCATATTCGTCTAAATCGAATATTCGTAATTTTTCTAGTTATCGCAATTATTATGCGATTTAAATAATCGCGTATTGCGATTGTAACTTAAGGCTACTTTCCTATTGGTTTGATAGAATTAGGAGATGACGAATATGACGAATGTATTCGTCATATTCCACAAAACGAAGATAACAAAGTATTCTCCATCTTCGTTTAGCTACCTATTCGTCAACTTCGCTAATTCTAGCAATCAAATAGGAAAGTTGACATGGAGCGTCCCCATCACCATGGGAACGTCTCCATATACTAGAATGTACTGTCGGATTTGAGAATTACGTTGAAATCGCAATTCGATTAATTCAAGTTAAAATAATCGAATTGCGATTTCAACTTGGACCCGGTTTTCTATGGTTGGCTTGGTAGAATTAGCGAATATGACGAATGTATTCGTCATATTCCACAAAACGAAGATAACGAATGTATTCGTCATATTCCACAAAACGAAGATAACGAAGTATTCTGCATCTTCGTTTTAGCTACCTATTCATCAACTTCGCTAATTCTAGCAAGCATATAGGAAAGTTTACTATAGAGACAGCTAAATTTAATTTGCAAGGCGATTATATTACTTAGCTTTTTTTTAAATAAATAGAATAATTATAATACCTGATAATAATAATTATTCTATTTATAAAAAAAAAAGCAAAGTAATATAATCGCATAGTGAATTAAACTTAGCTTTTGTGGAATATGACGAATACATTCGTCATATTCGCTAATTCTACCAAGCCAACCATAGAAAACCAGGTCCAAGTTGAAATCGCAATTCGATTATTATAACTTGAATTAATCGAATTGCGATTTCAACGTAATTCTCAAATCCGACAGTACATTCTAGTATATGGAGACGTTCCCATGGTGATGGGGACGCTCCATGAGCACAGAAGTCGTCAGAAGCGGCAACGGGCATTGACTGGAGCAGCCAGGAATACAGGAATCCTAAGGACAGGTAAGAACAACTTTAGGGAAGTGGGAAAGAAAAAAATATAACAATAATAAATAAAAAAAGCGAATATTCGAAATATCGAATTTATAGCACTATATTCGAAATATTCGCGAACTTCCTACTACATGGTATACAATCATAAATGGTGCCATTAGAAAGTACAACTTGTCCCACAAAAAACAAGCCCTCATAAGGCTATGTAAATGGAAAAAATAAAAAAGTTAGGACTATGAGAAGGCGGGGAGTGAAAAATGAAAACGCAAAAATGGAAAATCCCAGGGTCCTTAAGGGGTTAAAATCTAGACATGTCAGGCAAATTCAGAGTTCATATTTGGAATAAGCGTGCTCATTTTAGTATAAATCACATGTTTTTCTCTCAGTAGCAAAATCATTGTTGTGCGGTGTAAGCGTTTAATAGAACCGGTTTTGTAGACATCTATGTGGAATCAGCTGACGACGGTGTAAAAGGAGTGCGCTCTTTCACGCTATATTACAATCTTGGGCCTCTGCACGGTTCTTTATACCTGACCTGTAACTTGTAATTTGGTAACTTTTGGCCCTGTAACTGCCCAAATAAGTGAAGTGTGCATGTCACACTGACTCACAGTATTGTTTCACTAGCACAGCAGACTCACTATGCGTATTGCTGCAAGGCACAGTGTTCTACACCACTATACAGTCTCTCTGCAGCCAGAAAATAGCTGTTTTTTAACTCGATTCGCCACAAATGAATTTGGATCGAATCGTTTTGGAAAATTCGTCGAACCGACCGGATCGAATTTTTGAGAAATTCTCTCATCTCTAGATATAATTTACATTTATTTATAAAAAATTGAAAAATTCACAGAAAAATTTGCAATTTAAATTTTTTTAATTTATCTGCTTTTAACCACTTCAGCCCCGCTAGGTGAAACCCCCTTCATGACCAGAGCACTTTTTACACTTCGGCACTACACTACTTTCACCGTTTATCGCTCGGTCATGCAACTTACCATACAAATGAATTTTACCTCCTTTTCTTCTCACTAATAGAGCTTTCATTTGGTGGTATTTCATTGCTGCTGGCATTTTTACTTTTTTTGTTATTAATCAAAATGTAACGATTTTTTTGCAAAAAAATGACATTTTTCACTTTCAGCTGTAAAATTTTGCAAAAAAAACGACATCCATATATAAATTTTTCGCCAAATTTATTGTTCTACATGTCTTTGATAAAAAAAAAATGTTTGGGCAAAAAAAAAATGGTTTGGGTAAAAGTTATAGCATTTACAAACTATGGTACAAAAATGTGAATTTCCGCTTTTTGAAACAGCTCTGACTTTCTGAGCACCTGTCATGATTCCTGAGGTTCTACAATGCCCAAACAGTAGAAAAACCCCACAAATGACCCCATTTCGGAAAGTAGACACCCTAAGGTATTCGCTGATGGGCATAGTGAGTTCATAGAACTTTTTATTTTTTGTCACAAGTTAGCGGAAAATGATGATGATTTTATTTTTTTAATTTTTTCTTACAAAGTCTCATATTCCACTAACTTGCGACAAAAAATAAAAAATTCTAGGAACTCGCCATGCCCCTCACGGAATACCTTGGGGTGTCTTCTTTCCAAAATGGGGTCACTTGTGGCGTAGTTATACTGCCCTGGCAATTTAGGGGCCCAAATGTGTGAGAAGAAGTTTGCAATCAAAATGTGTAAAAAATGACCGGTGAAATCCAAAAGGTGCACTTTGGAATATGTGCCCCTTTGCCCACCTTGGCAGCAAAAAAGTGTGACACATCTGGTATCGCCGTACTCAGGAGAAGTTGGGGAATGTGTTTTGGGGTGTCATTTTACATATACCCATGCTGGGTGAGAAAAATATCTTGGTCAAATGCCAACTTTGTATAAAAAAAATGGGAAAAGTTGTCTTTTGCCAAGATATTTCTCTCATCCAGCATGGGTATATGTAAAATGACACCCCAAAACACATTCCCCAACTTCTCCTGAGTACGGCGATACCAGATGTGTCACACTTTTTTGCTGCCAAGGTGGGCAAAGGGGCACATATTCCAAAGTGCACCTTTCAGATTTTGCAGGCCATTTTTTACACATTTTGATTGCAAGGTACTTCTCACACATTTGGGCCCCTAAATTGCCAGGGCAGTATAACTACGCCACAAGTGACCCCATTTTGGAAAGAAGACACCCCAAGGTATTCCGTGAGGGGCATGGCGAGTTCCTAGAATTTTTTATTTTTTGTCACAAGTTAGCGGAAAATGATGATTTTATTTTTTTTCTCTTTTTTCCTTACAAAGTCTCATATTCCACTAACTTGCGACAAAAAATAAAAAATTCTAGGAACTCGCCATGCCCCTCACGGAATACCTTGGGGTGTCTTCTTTCCAAAATGGGGTCACTTGTGGCGTAGTTATACTGCCCTGGCAATTTAGGGGCCCATATGTGTGAGAAGTACTTTGCAATCAAAATCTGTAAAAAATGACCGGTGAAATCCGAAAGGTGCACTTTGGAATATGTGCCCCTTTGCCCACCTTGGCATAAAAAAAGTGTCACACATCTGGTATCGCCGTACTCAGGAGAAGTTGGGGAATGTGTTTTGGGGTGTCATTTTACATATACCCATGCTGGGTGAGAGAAATATCTTGGCAAAAGACAACTTTTCCCATTTTTTTATACAAAGTTGGCATTTGACCAAGATATTTTTCTCACCCAGCATGGGTATATGTAAAATGACACCCCGAAACACATTCCCCAACTTCTCCTGAGTACGGCGATACCAGATGTGTGACACTTTTTTGCAGCCTAGATGCGCAAAGGGGCCCAAATTCCTTTTAGGAGGGCATTTTTAGACATTTGGATCCCAGACTTCTTCTCACGCTTTAGGGCCCCTAAAAAGCCAGGGCAGTATAAATACCCCACATGTGACCCCACTTTGGAAAGAAGACACCCCAAGGTATCCAATGAGGGGCCTGGCAAGTTCATAGAATTTTTTATTTTTTTTGCATAAGTTAGCGGAAATTGATTATTTTTTTTTTTTCTCACAAAGTCTCACTTTCCGCTAACTTAGGACAAAAATTTCAATCTTTCATGTACTCAATATGCCCCTCAGCGAATACCTTGGGGTGTCTTCTTTCCAAAATGGGGTCAGTTGTGGGGTGTTTGTACTGCCCTGGCATTTGAGGGTCTCCGCAATCATTACATGTATGGCCAGCATTAGGAGTTTCTGCTATTCTCCTTATATTGAGCATACAGGTAATGAGATTTTTTTTTCCGTTCAGCCTCTGGGCTGAAAGAAAAAAATGAACGGCACAGATTTCTTCATTCGCATCGATCAATGTGGATGAAAAAATCTCTGCCAAAAAAAAAAAATGGAGGGGAAAGGCGTCTGCCAGGACATAGGAGCTCCGCCCAACATCCATACCCACTTAGCTCGTATGCCCTGGCAAACCAGATTTCTCCATTCACATCAATCGATGTGGATGAATAAATCATTGCCGGGATTTTTTTATTTATATATATATATATATATATACAAAGTGCTTGCCAAAGCATAGGAACGCCGCCTCCTCCTCAGCTCGTATGCCTCGGCAAACGTATCTGTCACTGCAGAGGAGAAAATCCCGTCTTGCAGCGCCGCATACACCGACTTGCGTGTAATCTGACAGCAGCGCAATGCTTCTGTCAGAATGCACATCGGTGCTGCAGCTGGTCGATCGGTTGGTCCACCTGGAAGGTAAAAAAATAAAAAAAAAAAAAAAAAAAAAACAGGCCACAACGCAATAATTTTATTAACTTTGGAACAGAACATGTAACTTTAACTTTTGGAACTAAACATTAACCTGTTTGCTTACCTGTTTTTTTTTTTGTTTTTTTTGTTTTGTTTTTTTACCTTTATAGAACAAACCTCTCCTTCCCCATGGGACAATGTGCAAAGCGCAAATCGCCCAAAGATGTGGCGAAGTGCGTTATGCACTTTGTCCCATGTGAAAGGAGACGTTTGCAGCAGCAGTGAGTGAATGGGCCCTAATAGCCCTGTGTGCCTATCCTGGTGAGATGATCCCTATGCTAATAGTGTACCTGTGAGTGGTACTTCCGGAAACACTCTCCAAAGCATAGGGCAGGGTGGTCCGGACAGTCAGGACAGAAATAGCGGGTGTCACGCCTTATTCCACTCCTGCTACAGACACGACATCTTTTTCGGGGTGACGGTTGGGTTGAGGTACCAGGAACGACATTGGGGAAATGTCGCTCGTGTAGACGGCTAACTACACTGGTGGTTGGGGCCACGGAACCTCCTGGATACAGGAGGTTCTCGATGATCTCTTCCTGAAATTTGAGGAAGGATCCAGTTCTCCCAGCCTTACTGTAGAGAACAAAACTATTGTACAGAGCCAATTGAATTAAATATACAGACACCTTCTTATACCAGCGTCTGGTGCGTCGGGAAACTAAATACGGAGACAACATCTGGTCATTGAAGTCGACCCCTCCCATGTGGAGGTTATAGTCGTGGACTGAGAGGGGCTTTTCAATGACACGGGTTGCTCGCTCAATTTGTATTGTCGTGTCTGCGTGAATGGAGGAGAGCATGTAAACGTCACGCTTGTCTCTCCATTTCACCGCGAGCAGTTCTTCGTTACACAGTGCGGCCCTCTGCCCCCTTGCAAGACGGGTGGTAATGAGCCGTTGGGGGAAGCCCGCGCGACTAGTTCGCGCGGTACCACAGGCGCCAATCCGTTCTAGAAACAAATGCCTAAAGAGGGCCACACTTGTGTAAAAATTGTCCACATAAAGATGGTACCCCTTGCCGAATAAGGGTGACACCAAGTCCCAAACTGTCTTCCCACTGCTCCCCAGGTAGTCAGGGCAACCGACCGGCTCCAGGGTCTGATCTTTTCCCTCATAGACCCGAAATTTGTGGGTATAGCCTGTGGCCCTTTCACAGAGCTTATACAATTTGACCCCATACCGGGCGCGCTTGCTTGGGATGTATTGTTTGAAGCCAAGGCGCCCGGTAAAATGTATCAGGGACTCGTCTATGCAGATGTTTTGCTCTGGGGTATAAATATCTGCAAATTTCTGGTTGAAATGGTCTATGAGGGGCCGAATTTTGTGGAGCCGGTCAAAAGCAGGGTGGCCCCTGGGACGGGAGGCGGTGTTGTCACTAAAGTGCAGGAACCGCAGGATGGCCTCAAAACGTGCCCTGGACATGGCAGCAGAGAACATGGGCATGTGATGAATCGGGTTCGTGGACCAATATGACCGCAATTCATGCTTTTTTGTCAGGCCCATGTTGAGGAGGAGGCCCAGAAAAGTTTTAAGTTCGGAAACTTGGACTGGTTTCCACCGGAAAGGCTGGGCATAAAAGCTTCCCGGGTTAGCGGTGATAAATTGTGTGGCATACCTGTTTGTTTCGGCCACAACTATGTCTAAAAGCTCCGCAGTCAAGAACAGCTCAAAAAATCCCAGGGCCGAACCGATCTGAGCCGTCTCAACCCGAACTCCAGACTGGGCAGTGAAAGGGAAAACTACAGGTGCGGCTGAAGTTGGGGACTGCCAATCAGGGTTTGCCAGCACCTCTGGGATTCTAGGGGCTCTACGGGCACGTCTTTGCGGTGGCTGCGACGGGGTCACTACTGCACGTGCCACCGTACCAGCTTCAACTGCCCTTCTGGTGCTCGCTACTTCACCAGGTTGTACGGCAGTGCTGGTACTAGGTCCAGGGAGGGCTGGGCTGCTGGTGTATGCCTCACCACGTAATCCGACAGCACCAGCCCCACTCTGCTGCTCTTGAAGCGGATCCTGCGCAACCTGCGGTCTAGCGACACGGGGCCGGGTACGCCTGGTGGTATCAGGGACCTCAGCCTCCTCGTCCGAACTTTGGGTCAGAGAGCCACTGCTTTCTACAGGTTCGTATTCTGACCCGCTGGATTCATCAGATGAGGGTTCCCACTCCTCATCCGACTGGGTCAGAAGCCTGTAGGCCTCTTCAGAGGAATACCCCCTGTTAGACATGTGGGCAACTAAATTTAGGGGTATTCCCTGAGACTACCCAAGAAAAAAAAGCAAGCCTGTCTTACAAAGGGGAGGCTAGCGAAGTACCGGAGGCCGCTGCGGTTGATAAAAAATATCAAAACTGATTTTTTTATCGCCGCAGTGCGTGTAAAGTGAATGTGCAGTGATCAAAAAAAATAATTTTTTTTGTCACTGCGGTGGGGCGGGTGTGGGTGAACGCACGTGTGGGCGACCGATCAGGCCTGATCGGGCAAACACTGCGTTTTGGGTGGAGGGCGAACTAAAGTGACACTAGTACTATTATAGATCTGACCGTGATCAGTTTTGATCACTTCCAGATACTATAAAAGTACAAATGCTGATTAGCGATACGCTAATCAGCGAATAACGGACTGCGGTGCGGTGGGCTGGGCGCTAACTGATCCCTAACTACCTAACCAAGGGACCTAAACTATACCTAAAACCTAACGGTCAATACCAGTGAAAAAAAAAAGTGACAGTTTGCACTGATCACTTTTTTCTTTTCACTTGTGATTGACAGGGGTGATCAAAGGGGTGATCTAAGGGTTAATTGGGGTTCAGGGGGGTGATCAGGGGCTATAGTGTAGTGTTGGTGTACTCACTGTGATGCCTGCTCCTCTGCTGGATCCAACCGACGAAAAGAACCAGCAGAGGAGCAGGCAGCCATATAACAGATCATATTTACAAATATTTCCTGAACGAAATGCCGGCGCAAACTGCGCACACGCGGGCGCATACTCGCGTCATCTCGCGTCTCGCGAGATGACGCGTATATGCGTGACTGTGCGCAGCGCTGCCACCTCCGGAACGCACATGTGCGTTAGGCGGTCCGGAGGTGGTTAAAGAGGACCTTTCATGGGTCCAGACATTATGAAATAACTAGCAGGTTATGTAGAGCACTGTGCACAGATGTAATATTGTTTACTAGTTTGTCTGGGCGCCACTCCATTCGCCCGCTCTTTTCCCCTGCAGTTTTCCCGGCTGGTATGCTAATGAATAGCATCGGCACAGGGAGGAGGAGACTGCCCTGTTTCTCAATGAGCATCTCCTTCTCCCTGGCTGTAGCACAGTCCAATCACAGTGGAGAGCGTCACAGGGAGAAAAAAAAAACTCACCTTCTCCCTGGCTGTGCCGGGAAAACTGCAGGGGGGCACAGCGGGGGAACGGAGAGACTGACAGATAAACTAGTAAGCGATCTTACATCAGTGCACAGTGCCCTACATATCCTGCTAGTTATTTCATAATATCTGGACCCATGAAAGGACCTCTTTAAGGCAGATAGTGATACATCATAAAATAGTTATTATTTAATATTTCCCATATGTCCACTTTCATGTTTGCATCATTTTGTAAATGTAATTTTATTTTATAGGATCTTATAAGGCTTAGAATTTTAGAAGCAAATTTTCTAAATTTTAAGGAAATTTCCAAAACCCACTTTATTAAAGACAACTTCTAAAGTCACTTTGTAGGGCTTACATAGTGGAAACCACCCATAAATGACCCCATTGTAGAAACTACACCCCTCAAGTAATTCAAAAGTGATTTTAAAAACTTGAGGTGCTCCACAAGAATTAAAAGAAAAAGTAGATTACATTTTTTTATTTAACTTTTTTGGCAGATTTTCCATTTTAATTCCTTTTTTCCTGTAACACATCAAGGGTTAACAACCAAATAAAACTCAATATTTATTACCCTGATTCTGCAGTTTACAGAAACACCTCATATGTGGCCTTAAACTGCTGTACGGGCACACGGCAGGGCACAGAAGGAAAGGAGCGCCATATTGATTTTGGAGGGCAGATTTCACTGCGATAGTTTAAAGTTGTCATATGACATTTAAAGACCCCCTGATGCACCCCTAGAGTAGAAACTCCAAAAAAGTGACCCCATTTCGGAACTTATAGGATAAGGTGACACTTTTATTGTTACTATTTTGTGGTAAATATGACTTTTGATTGCTCTATATTATGTTTTTTGTGAGGCCAGATTACCAAAAAATGGCTGTTCTGGCACAGTTTTTATTTTTTGCTTTTTACGGTGTTCACCTGACAGGTTAGATCTTGTGCTTTTTTTTATATAGAGCATGTTGTTGTAGAGGCGACGATATCAAATATGTCTACTTTCATTTTCCCTTTGTTTCAGTTTTACACAATAAAGCATTTTTGAAATAAATCATGTTTTTGTATCTCCTTTTTCTGAAAGCCATATTATTTTTATTTTTCGGGTGATTATCTTATGTAGGGGCTCAATATTTGCAGCATGAGGTTACGGTATGAGTGCTACTATTTTGGGGTGCACACTACTTTGATCATTTGGTATACTTTTTGTGATGTATGGTGACAACAATTTATATTTTTTTGGCACGGTTTTTATTTTTATTTTTTTACGGTGTTCACCAGACGGGTTTGCTAATGTAATATTTTTATAGAACAGGTTATTACAGACGAGGCGATACCTAACATGTCTGTTTTTTAAAATATACAGGTGAAACTTGAAAAATTTGAATATCGTGCAAAAGTTCATTTATTTCAGTAATGCAGTTTAAAATTAGAATAGAGAAAAGGTTTAATATTCTAGGCTCAAAGTGTCACACTCTAGTCAGCTAATTCATCCATACCCCCTGAGCAAAGGGGACCTGAGATTGTGACTTTGGGGTTTTCATAAGCTGTAAGCCATCATCATTCGATGCGGCTGCTCCACAGACTGTGCTCGTGCATTGCGGCCCGCATATTTGGGAAAAATTAAGTTTTGGTTTATTTTTACTTGAAACTTTAAAGTTTTGGGGGGGGGGGAAACTTTATTTTTTCAACTTTTTTTTTACTTTATTTTTTATCCCACTTTGGGACTTCAACTTTTGGGGGTCTAATCCTTTACAATGCATTCCAATACTTCTGTATTGGAATGCATTGGCTGTATGAGTAATACTGTGTGTATTACTCATACAGCTTCCGGCCTGTGAGATCCAGGGGGCTGGATATCACAGGCTCGTCACCGGAAGGCATCGCGCTGCCTTCCATGCCATCGGGTCTCCCCTACAGCCGCATGGGGACCTGATGGCACCTCCGATCACCGCCGCCGCATAAAGTAAAAGCCGCAAACCGCAGGTCTGAATTGACCTGCAGTTTGCGGCGATCGCCAACACGGAGGGGTCACGGGACCCACCCGGCGTTGTAACAGGATGCCCGCTAAATGATTTCATCGGACATCCTGTTCCGATTAACCCCCGCAGCGCCGCAATCTAGTTTTAAACTTAGGATGTACCGGTACGCCTTGGGCCCTTAAGGACTCGGAAAACATGGCGTACCGGTACGTCCTAAGTCCTTAAGGGGTTAAACGCGTATTCATAGGCTCTGTTTTGCATTACTGAGCCCATGCACTGGGGTCTGCAGCCTTCTGACCCAAGTGTACAATATCCCTAGACATTTGTTCGGTACCTCACACACACTTTTAACAGGTACTGGGTCTCCAGGAAAATAATGTGTATTAACCTGCCCCAAAGCCAATGCCCTTTTTTGCCCCAAATAAGCACAATCTCACCTTTGGCAACTTGCTATCATCATGGATGCTGTGCCTTTGCAACGTGCTTTTCATCACCTTGGGTACCTCTCATAGGAGCTGAACTGAAGAATACTGCAACCCCTCTACCAATAGCATATCTCGGTAACAGTATCCTCTGCAGGCTTTACTAAGGCACTACCTTTGTCAGGCCCTTTCTTTGGGAATCACTCCATGCCTCCCATCTACTTCTTTGCTCTTCTCAGTACCAGTGACTTCTGCCTACCATGTGACTCCTGTCAACAACCTTTTATATAGCCTTTCCTGTCTATGGAACTATGGTGGCATCTAGTGACAACAGTTAATATTGCAGATACAGTGGATATAAAAAGTCTACACACCCCTGTTAAAATGTCAGGTTTCTGTGCTTTAAAAAAATGAGACAAACATAAATCATTTCAGAACTTTTTCCACCTTTAATGTGACCTATAGAATGTACAACTCAATTGAAAAACAAACTGAAATCTTTTAGGTGGAGGCAAGAAGACAAAAAAAAGTGTGCACACCCTCTTATAACTGGGGATGTAGCTGTGTTCAGAATTAAGCAATCACATTCAAAATCCTGTTAAATCGAAGTCAGCACACACCCGCCATCATGTAAAGTGCCTCTGATTAACCCCAAATAAAGTTCAGCTGCTCTAGTTGGTCTTTCCTGAAATTTTCTTAGTCGCAGCCCACAGCAAAAGCCATGGTCCGCAGAGCCTTCCAAAGCATCAGAGGGATCTCATTGTTAAAAGGTATCAGTCAGGAGAAGGGTACAAAAGAATTTCCAAGGCATTAGATATACCATGGAGCACAGTGAAGACAGTCATCATCAAGTGGAGAAAATATGGAACTGTATTAAAATTATTGGCGAGTCTAGCTATATAAACATGTAAGCCATATTAGCAACCTAGGACAGCTGGCCAGCTACAGAGGACATTAATGAAAGCTGTTATTATAAGGTAATTACAGATCTTTTGACAATCATTTACAGACTAAGGGTCCATTCACACCCCAGCAAAATAGGTCAGCATCCTTTCCGCAATTTTGCGGAACAGGTGGGGACCCATTCATTTTCAATGGGGCTGGAATGTGCTGTCCGCATCCGCATTTGCGGATCCGCACTTCCGATCCGCACTTCCATTCCACCCAAAAATTGAACACGTCCTATTCTTGTCCGCAATTGCGGAGAAGAGAAGGCATTTTCTATGAGAGTGCTGGCGATGTGTGGTCCGCAAAATGCGGAACGCACATTGCCGGTGACCGCGTTTTGCGGATCCGCAATTTGCGGATCCACAAAAGACATATGGACGTGTGAATGGACCATAACTCAGGTATACATGCCTAGTTCTAATAAACTAGCAAAAAAAATAAGAGGCTCTGTCACCTGGGTCAACCCTATACAAATATGCAGTTGAAAACCGGTAAGCGGTGGGCTCGTCATAATGTAACTGTGCTCAGATGCTTCACCATTTTCAATCAACCCCCAAGAATAGCACCAATCCCCTTGTGAATGAGTAAGTGACCAAAATCCTTGTGAATAATAGTATCTGCTGGTCTCGGTTGAAACGGTGCGTCAATATAGAGTAAATAGAGTAACAAGTGAATCACGTCACCAGAGGAGGATTGGACTTACGGTTCTCTCTGGTTATATATAATGGTGGATAAGTTGCGCGTAGAAAGGATCAGGTTGAAAAACCTCAGAGAAGTAAGTATAATGGGATTTAAAACAATATAAAATATAATATACAGATGAATGGTGCCCAGAATCTTTCAATAATAATAACTGTTAAATAAATTTGTTAAAATAAAAGAATTAAAAGTATTGACTCACTTCACTGGGGGGTGGTCCTTGTACCCCCCTAGCTAGAATCGCCTGTAGAATGGTAGATATTGATGGCAGCCGAGTCGGAGGTGTAGAAAACCCCCTTTATCAGGAACAATACATAAATCACATAAAACACAACATATTCATACCTGAACATATATAGATCAAGGATACTGCCAAAACACTCATGTGTTAGCGTGGGGCCGGAGGTGGGGTCACGCGGTGTGCGACTTCCGGTGCCACGCAAGTAACATTACGTACTTCTGGTTTCTTGCGTTCCACTGTGGAACGCATCGAAGGTGATACTAATAATTTGATTCGCTAGTTTCATCTACATCTCGATAAGGAATGGTAACAATCTAATAAGCTGTTATGCAAAGGATATATCTAAAAACGGAGAAGGGGTTGTGGTTACGTGGGTGACCATAAATGTAGAACTTCAGGCTGGTGCGTGCCACCTTAGAATGCACTGAGGCTGTTGGCTCTATTACTAGATCCTCTCCTACAAATGGATCTCTTAGGAATATTTAATCCTCCAAACTAAAAAAAGTGTCAGGACTTATTTGGGATATAGAAGAACTAAATTACAAACAACAACAAAAATTGTATTTATTAAAAGGAAATGTTTTATAAGGAGTCTCAAGGAACTCCCAACAGCTTCCGGTGTGTTGCGTTCCAACGTGGAACGCACCCGAATGTTTAAAATGCAAATAGCATTGGAAACTTGTGTAAACATATATGTACCCAAAGGTATTAAAGTTCCTAATTTGGAATACATAATATAACCTATTAGATAAAAATATATATAGCAGCATAGTGAGGACTTATTAAATAAAAATGTAAAAATATATTAAATGAAGTTGGATATAGCTGAAAGGGAAATTAAGTCTCAAGGGACATCTGGAAGCTTCCAATGTTATACATTCCAATGAAGAAGGAACATGAATAGGTTGGTCTTTTCAATTGATTTAGCTACATAAAATACAAATACATATTACTAAAATGTTCTTCATGACTTATATAAAAATTTATAGGTGTTATCCTACAGACCACCCCCCAGCGAAGTGAGTCAATACTTTTAAAGGGTTTCTATCATCAGTCTAGAGTCGCTGATGAACAGTTTTCTTCACCCGCCTATTGAAGAAACTACTCACCAGCATCAGCAGCTAAACAGAGCAGAACCTGAACCAGCAGGTTGTGGCATACTTGGAGTGCACTCTGCCACCCCACATCAAAGATCCCTTGGACTATTGGGCAGCCAAACTCAATTTATGGCCACAACTGGATGAGTTTGCCCTGGACAAGCTTTCCTGCCCAGCCAGCAGTGTGGCATCAGAGTGGGTGTTTAGTGCGACAGGGGCCATAGTTACTCCAAGGAGAACTCACCTGTCCACCCAAAATGTGGAGAAACTGACCTTTGTGAAGATGAATTAGGCGTGGATCAGCCATGATTTTCAAACACCAGTGCCTGATGCATCAGACTAGATCATCCATGGTGCCACACCTACACTTTGTCAAAAAAAGACCTGTTTCTTTTGGCTACCTGTTTCACCTACTATTCTGATGCTGCCACCCTCCTGATGCCACACCTGCTGCCAGGTGCTCCTACTGCCACCCATAAACTTCAGCTGGTACTGGTTTTGCCCCCGACTCCCCACTCTGTCACTGGGCCACTCTGTGGTACTCTTATGCTGCTGCCACTTCACTACTCTGTGGTCTCCTCGTACTGCTGCAACCTCACCAGCAGCAATTTTCATTTGCATGGGCTACTCTGTGGTCTCTTCATGCTGCTGCCACCTCACCACCCTGTGGTCTCCTAATGCTGCTGCCACCTCACCACTCTGTGGTCTCCTCATGCTGCTGCCACTTCACCACTATGTCACTGGGCCACGCTGTGGTCTTCTCATGCTGCTGCCACTTCCCCACTCTGTGGTCTCCTCATGCTGCTGCCACTTCCCCACTCTGTGGTCTCCTCATGCTGCTGCCACCTCAACATTCTGTCATTGGGTCATTCTTTGGTGTCCTCATGCTGCTGCCATCTCACCACTCTGTGGTCTCCTCATGCTGATGCCACCTCACCACTATGTATCTGGGCCACTCTGTGGTCTTCTCATGCTGCTGCCACCTCACCACTATGTCACTGGGCCACTCTGTGGTCTCCTCATGCTGCTGCAACCTCACCACTCTGTGGTCTCTTCATGCTGCTGCCACCTCAACAATCTGTCACTGGGCCACTCTGTGGTCTCCTCATGCTGCTGCCACCTCCCTACTATGTCACCCGGCCACTCTGTCGTCTCCTCATGCTGCTGCCACCTCACCACTATGTCACTGGGCCACTATCACGAACGGCATGCCGATCACATACGTGACGCAAAGGGAGGGAAAAGGAAGGCCCTGTCCAAGGGAGAGAGAAAGGTGGTGACCCCTAACTCACCTTGAGGCTGGCACCTGACTGCCCTGACGTCACTAGATGGGTCTCTCACCCGTACGCCGATCATATGGCCTAAACCCTGGCTTTCCCTAAGATGAGCCCTAGGTAGTGAATAGGGCAGTGGGGACACTAGTCCTCACCACTGACACTAAAGAAAAACACCAAGGAGAGGACAGACAATACAGACAAAACATATAATCCCAGGTGGGCGACAACAGCGGACAAAAAATATTCCAACAGGGATCCGGAGGGTAACGCTCTGGAACAACAACCAGGAATCACAGCTCCAGAGCTCCAGTGGGTCAGTCTAGAAGTCCAGGCAGGAAGCTCTATATCTGGCAACCAGAGAAGTGGGAGGGAGAATATAAGGAGGTTGGGAGTGACAGACAAGAAATAGCTGAGGAGAAGAAGCTACGGATCCCTCAGTGAGACAAAAAGGATTGCAAGGCAAACACAGAAAGCTACCATTAAGAAACAGCGCCATCTTTAGACATAGAGCGCGCAGCCACCCGCTGCGACTTCATGACCCCGGGTATAACGGAGTCAGACGTGGCTCTTGACACCCTCGTGACAGTACCCCCCTTTCCACGAGGGGCCTCCGGACACTCAGGACCAGGTCTCTCAGAATGAGAGGCATGGAAAGCCTGAACTAACCTGTTGGCGTTTACCTCTGACGCTGGAACCCACATTCTTTCCTCGGGACCGTAACCCCTCCAATGCACCATCTATTGAAGAGAGCGGCGGACCCGACGAGAATCAACAATTTTGGATATTTTGAAACTCCAGATTACCATCAACAATAACAGGAGGGGGTGGCAGCGGTGACGGTTCTAGAGGTTTAACATACTTTTTAAGTAACGACTTATGGAAGACGTTATGGATTTTAAAAGTCTGAGGTAGCTCCAGGCGAAAAGCCACTGGGTTAATGATGGCTACTATTTTGTAAGGACCAATAAACCTAGGACCCAGTTTCCAAGAGGGAACCTTTAACTTAATATTCCTAGTACAGTAGACCACACATAGTCATTCACTCCTAGGTCCGGACCTGGCGACCGTTTCTTATCAGCCATGCATTTATATTTACCTCCCATATTTCTCAAGTTAGCTTGCACCTTCTGCCATACAGATGAAAGAGATGACGAAAACCGTTCCTCTTCGGGAACCCCTGATGACCCCCCTTCTTTGAAAGTACAGAATTGGGGATGAAAACCATATGCACCGAGAAATGGTGACTTGCCAGTGGATTCCTGACAGCGATTATTTATAGCAAACTCAGGTAACGGTAAATATGATGACCACACCTCTGGGTTTTCAGACACAAAACACCTTAGGTATGTCTCAAGGTTTTGGTTGGTAAGCTCAGTCTGTCCATTCGACTGAGGATGGAAAGCTGAGGAAAAGGACAAGTGTACCCCCAAACGGGAACAAAAAGCTTTCCAAAACTTAGTAATAAACTGGGTTCCCCGATCCGAAACAACATCGGAAGGGACCCCGTGAAGCTTCACAATTTCACTGATGAACACCTGAGCAAGAGTCTTAGCATTAGGTAGTGCGGGTAAGTGTACCATTTTGCTAAACCTGTCTACTACTACCAAGATAACTGTTTTACCCGCAGACAAAGGTAAGTCAGTGATTAAATCCATTAATAGATGTGTCCATGGCCTATTGGGAATGACAAGTGGCAATAAAGACCCTGCTGGACGTGTATGAGAGACTTTCGCGCGTGCACAAATAGAACAAGTAGACACAAAATCCATTACATCCTGATGCAACCGTGGCCACCAAAAACGACGAGACAATAGCTCCAAGGTTGCTTTACTACCCGGGTGCCCAACAAGTGCCGAATTATGATGTTCCTTTAATAATTTGAGACATAGGTTTAACGGTACAAAAATTTCTCTAAGGGGCAAGAGACCGGGGCGTCCCCCTGGGCCTCTAACACCTTTCCCTCCAGAACAGAGTGTACAGCAGAGACAACCACTCCTCTTTGTAAAATGGGTACTAGATCACCCACATTACCCCCTCCAGGGATACTACGAGATAATGCGTCTGCCTTGGTATTTTTTGCCCCAGGACGATAGGTGATGAAAAAGTTAAACCTGGTAAAAAAAATAGCGACCACCTAGCTTGTCTAGGGGTTAGATGCTTAGCTGATTCGAGGTACAGAAGGTTTTTGTGGTCCGTAATCACCGTGACGGGGTGGATTGCCTCCTCTAAAAAGTGACGCCATTCTTCAAACGCTAGTGTAATAGCTAATAGTTCCCTATTGCCAATATCATAGTTCTTCTCCGCTGCAGTTTTTTATAAAAGAAAGCGCAAGGACGCCATTTGCCAGGAGACGGACCCTGAGACAATACAGCCCTCACTCCCACCTCTGACGCATCTACTTCAACAATAAAAGGCTGGGAGACCTCAGGTTGGATTAGTACAGGTGCCGAGGTAAACCTCTCTTTTAGAGAGGAAAATGCAATTTTAGCGGCGTCAGACCATTTAGAAAAATCTGTCCCCTTCCTAGTCATGTCAGTAAGGGGTTTGACAATCACAGAATAATTTTTTATGAACTTTCTATAGAAATTTGCGAAACCCAAGAACCGTTTCAGTGCTTTAAGGTTCTCAGGAAGATCCCAATCTAAAATTGCCTGGACCTTCCTAGGATCCATACGGAAACCTGAAGCAGATAAAAGACATCCCAGGAACTGTATCTCCTGAACAGCGAAGACACACTTTTCAATTTTCGCATATAATTTATTCGTCTGTAGGACCTGCAGTACCTGTCTGACATGTACCTCATGTGTTTTCAGATCAGACGAATAAATTAAAATGACATCTAGGTATATCACCACAAACCTGCCGATAAGATGACTAAAAATATCATTAACTAAATGTTGGAAGACAGCAGGAGCATTGGTCAGACCGAAAGGCATGACTAGATTTTCATAATACCCCTCAGGGGTGTTAAAAGCTGTCTTCCACTCATCCCCTTCCTTGATACGAATCAGATTGTAGGCCCCCCTAAGATCAAGTTTGGAGAACCACCTAGCAAACGCAATCTGATTAAACAGGTCAGGAATGAGAGGAAGAGGGTATGGGTCTCGGATGGTTATCCGGTTTAGTTCGCGGAAATCTAGGCAAGGACGCAGGCCCCCATCTTTCTTTTTAACAAAGAAAAACCCTGCAGCCACGGGTGATGAAGAGGGTCTGGTGTGTCCCTTAGCCAGACTCTCGGAGATATAATCTTTCATGGCTTGTCTCTCGGGACCTGAAAGATTATATAACCTGGCCTTGGGTAATTTTGCACCGGGAATCAGGTTAACCGGGCAATCATAAGGACGGTGAGGTGGTAACTTCTGAAAACCCTTTTCAGAGAAAATGTCCTCAAAGTCCGAAACAAATGTAGGTAGAGTAGCTATGGAGGCGACAAAGCAATTGCTATTTAAGCAATTTTCTCTGCAATGCTCACTCCACTCCAATATCTCCCTGGCCTGTCAATCCACCACTGGATTGTGCGCTACCAACCAGGGAAGACACAATACCACAGGAGAGGGAAGGCCCTCCAGAACATAACATGAAAGACACTCGTTATGGTGGTCCCCTACCCGAAGGTGTAAGTTATGGACAATGTAAGTGAGGTTTTTCTGAGAAAGAGGAGCAGAATCAATAGCGAATATGGGAATAGGTCTCTGTAACGTACAGAGAGACAAACCCATTGTGCGGGCAAAATGGGCATCTATCAAATTTACCCCTGCTCCACTGTCTAGAAAGAAAGAAACAGTCTCTGTCTTATCACCAAAAACAATAACCGCTGGCAACACAAATTGAGATGTTCGTATGGAGGAAACGTATACCCCCCGGCTGACATCCTACCCACACAGCCTGGGGTTAGTAGTTTTCCGACGGTCTTTTGTTTTTAAGTAAGGAAGGACAGACATTAATGAAATGACCCCTCCCCCCACAGAAAAAAACAAACCCCACGCCTACGGCGAGCCTCATGAGGACGGACCTGACGAGTAGTTCCTCCTAGCTGCATAGGCTCGTCTAGGTCCGTACAGACTAACTGCTGCTTGGGAGGGATTACCAATTGCTCAGGATTTTTCAATCTGTCCCTAAGACGTCTATCTATACGGATAGAAAGGGACATAACAGCATCAAGGGAAAAGGGGGTCTCATACAGTGCAAGCGCATCTTTAACCCTTTTGAATAACCCAGAGCAGAACTGACTCCTGAGAGCCGGGTCGTTCCACTGGGTATCCGTAGCCCACCTATGGAACTCTGAGCAATATTCCTCTGCTGGCCGATCTCCCTGTAGGAGTCTCCGTAACTTCGACTCAGCCAGGGCGACTCGGTCAGGTTCATCATATATGAGACCCAAGGCCCCAAAAAATTCATCCACTGACCGGAGAGCCAGGGAATCAGTGGGTAAAGAGAACGCCCAAGATTGAGGGTCCCCCTGAAGCAGGGAAGTAACAATCCCCACCCGCTGTTCTTCATTACCAGAGGAGTAAGGGCGCAGCTTAAAATATAACTTACAGGCCTCACGGAACGTCACAAATTTGTCACTTCCCCCAGAAAATCTGTCAGGAAGAACAACCTTGGGTTCCGCAGCAACCTGGTTATCCATAGCAACCGCTGGGTTTGCGGTATGCTGCAATTGCTGTGGGGGAACGACACCTTCAATCCTGCCACCTCAAAAGACGGGCCTTGAAGTTGCTTTGTCAAAGCTGCAATAGGATCCATACTGGATTCTAAATAGGCAGAAAGAAAAAGGGTTTTTTTTCTTTTTTTTTCTTTCTACCTACACAAAATAAGGGCCAGATATTATATCACGACCGATGTGCCGATCACATACGTGATGCAAAGGGAGGGAAAAGGAAAGGCCCTGTCCAAGGGAGAGGGAAAGGTGGTGACCCCTAACTCACCTTGAGGCTGGCACCTGACTGCCCTGACGTCCCTAGACGAGTTTCTCACCTGTACGCTGATCACATGCCTAAACCCTGGCTTTCATTAAGATGAGCCCTAAGTAGTGAATAGGGCAGTGGGGACACTAGTCCTCACCACTAACACTAAAGGAAAACACCAAGGAGAGGACAGACAATACAGACAAAACATATAATCCCAGGTGGGCGACAACAGTGGACAACAAAAGCCCAACAGGCATCCGGAGGATAACGCTCTGGAACAACAACCAGGAATTACAGCTACACAGCTCCAGTTGGTCAGTCTAGAAGTCCAGGCAGGAAGCTCTATATCTGGCAACCAGAGAAGTGGGAGGGAGAATATAAGGAGGTTGGGAGTGACGGACAAGAAATAGCTGAGGAGAAGAAGCTAAGGATCCCTGAGTGAGACAAAGGATTGCAAGGCAAACACAGAAAGCCACTCTGTGGCCACTCTGTGGACTTCTCATGCTGTTCCCACCCTCCCAACTCCATGACTGGGCCACTATTTTGCCTTTTTGGCCTGGTTGACATCATCATTTATTTGACCCGTCTTCTGATCTGTCAGAAGGAAGGAAAAATGAGACGTACAACGGATCCTGTTTATGTAGCAGCTGTAAGGCCTGTATGACATGGTCCCTATTTTGCATCAGAAAAGCAGGAGTGGGTACAAAACACAGAAGACATCCAATATTCCATTCACGTGTCATCTCTGTTTTGGATCCACTCCTGCTTTTTTTGAGCTTTAGCAATACTGATGGATTACTGTCCAAATGCTGACCGAGTGAAGGCGGATGCTTAACAGACAGGATCCGTTTTTTGGAGGTTATTGTTCTGACGGATCAGAGGAAGGGCAAAATAATCAGTGACGTCAACACAAACTTACTGCTGACACCCTCTCCACTCTTTTCAAAGGAAAAGACCGGCACTTCGCTGATGTAGATCACAATGTAGATTTATTCAGTCACATATTCAAATGGCATACAGGTGTGCTTTCATCAGACTGCAATAAAACATCTTACACTCCAGCTATTTATACATAAATGAAACAAAAAGGAACTGACATCATCAAAGAAGCTCCACCACCCTCATTAAATAAAAATTCGCATATCAAATAATCGCAATGAAGAATTTGCATTGAAAAATTTGCAATTGAAAATTCGCATTGAAAAATTCGCAAAAAACATATCCACTCTATACTGGCGAAGATTTTCAGTCACATAATCCATTCTTGCAGTGATTAATCACGCTAAAGAAAAAAAGAAATATATTTATCGGATTGCATAAGGCCGAGTGCCTTATAGGAAGCAGGACACATTGTACTCACGATTGAGGCCCCTGGGCGCTATTGTCTGAAGACGATGGATCCAGTAAGCCTCTCTTTTCAATAACAATTTATTTCTGTCACCCCCTCGACGGGGTAATGATACACCTTCAATAATCTGATACCTCAACTGCGAGATGTTGTGCTTTTTATCATGAAAATGAAGGGGTATTGGGAGTAATAAATTCTGTTTACGGATAGTAGATTTGTGTTTACTTAGTCTGTCCTTCATTCTCATCGAGGTTTCCCCCACATATAGTAATCCACATGGACATTTAAGAATGTAAACCACAAATCTACTATCGCAAGTGAACGTGCCCCTTATTGGAATATTTTCACCTGAGTGAGGGTGGGAGAAACATGAACCCTTTATAACGCTGGAACAATTGACACAATTTAAACAAGGAAAAGTGCCCCGTCTAGGTGTAGATAAAAAACTCTGTCCTCTTTCTATTTTATTGCTTCCCACATCTGCCCAGACTATTTTATCCCTAATATTTTCTGCCCGTTTATAGCATATCATGGGTGGCCTCTGGAACTCTCCTATCCGTGGATAGGACTTGGATAATATGTGCCAATGTTGATTAACAATAGTCCTAAGGCGCTGGGACCAGGGATGGTATTTAATCACTAAGGGGATCCTTGTTTCTTTCTTAGTTCTATCTGGTGGTGTAATCTCAGCTTTATTACGCTGTATTTTCAATAGATCAGGGGGGTAGCCTCGCTCTCTAAATTTATTGGTCATATCTTCTAATCTTGTTTGACACATATCCCTATCGCTAACGATCCGTCTAACCCTCTGGTATTGGGAATATGGGATAGATTCCTTGATGGTTGCTGGGTGACTACTTGAAAAGGACAGCAAACTGTTCCTATCCGTTGGTTTCACGAATAAATCCGTCTGTATTTTACCTTCTTTGTCCCTAGTCACCCAGGTATCCAAAAAGGAAATTTTGTCAGAACTATGGTGTACAGTGAATTTAAGTTCATCCCAGATGGAATTTAAATACGTGGTAAATTCCATGAGGGATCGGACGTCGCCCCGCTATACGCAAAAAAAATATCGTTGATAAATCGACGCCAAAATATGCAATGTTGATGATATAGAGAAGAGAACAGAGTTTTTTATCTACACCTAGACGGGGCACTTTTCCTTTAAATTGTGTCAATTGTTCCAGCGTTATAAAGGGTTCATGTTTCTCCCACCCTCACTCAGGTGAAAATATTCCAATAAGGGGCACGTTCACCTGTGATAGTAGATTTGTGGTTTACATTCTTAAATGTCCATGTGGATTACTATATGTGGGGGAAACCTCGATGAGAATGAAGGACAGACTAAGTAAACACAAATCTACTATCCGTAAACAGAATTTATTACTCCTAATACCCCTTCATTTTCATGATAAAAAGCACAACATCTCGCAGTTGAGGTATCAGATTATTGAAGGTGTATCATTACCCCGTCGAGGGGGTGACAGAAATAAATTGTTATTGAAAAGAGAGGCTTACTGGATCCATCGTCTTCAGACAATGGAGCCCAGGGGCCTCAATCGTGAGTACAATGTGTCCTGCTTCCTATAAGGCATTCGGCCTTATGCAATCCGATAAATATATTTCTTTTTTTCTTTAGCGTGATTAATCACTGCAAGAATGGATTATGTGACTGAAAATCTTCGCCAGTATAGAGTGGATATGTTTTTTGCGAATTTTCTATTGCGAATTTTCAATTGCGAATTTTTCAATGCGAATTTTCAATTGCAAATTTTCCAATGCGAATTTTTCATTGCGATTATTTGATATGCAAATTTTTATTTAATGAGGGAGGCGGAGCTTCTTTGATGATGTCAGTTCCTTTTTGTTTCATTTATGTATAAATAGCTGGAGTGTAAGATGTTTTATTGCAGTCTGATGAAAGCACACCTGTGCTGAAACGCGTCACTATGCCATTTAAATATGTGACTGAATAAATCTACATTGTGATCTACATCAGCGAAGTGCCGGTCTTTTCCTTTGAAACGCCATTCCACGGACACGTGCACCGCAAATTTAAAGAAGGTAGTGCCGCCCTGCTTCTTACTAGAACCCTCTCCACTCTGTCAGGGGGGCTCTACTTGTGAAGTGTGCAGTGATTCTAAGAGCGACGCCTGTCATCTGCATGTCATACTGACTCACAGTCATTTTTCACTACCACAGCAGACCCCCTATGCGTGTTACTGCAACGCACAGTGTTCTACACCATTATACAGGCTCTCTGCAGCCAGGAAATAGCTGCTTTTTAACGAGATTTGCCACAATAAAATTCGTATCGAATCAAATCTTTTTTCGGAAAATTCGCTGAATCGAATTTTTGAGAAATTCGCTCATCTCTAATCTGTATATTATATTTTATATCGTTTTAAATCCTATAACGCTTACCAGTTTTTAACTGCATATTTGTCTGTTTACACATAGATTTTATATCCACGTTGTCATCCCATCAGCAGCCTCCCCTTACACCATTTTTTTCACAAACTAGTCCACCTACCACAGGTACTCCCTCTCGTACCGTTCCTGAGATATGCCCAAAAAATGCATTAGCCAATAGAAGCCTGGTCACATGACCCTTATCAGCCAATAGAAGCTCGCACGCCTTTATTCTCCACATACGCACAGTTTTACACCAGGTTTCCATAACAACCCAGCCATTTTTCTTCAATGATGTAGGTCAGCTTTAAAGGAAATATGTCACCAGGATAATCGCTATTGAAGTAAAGCCATAGCCTAATAGTAATTAGTACCTTATTTCCAGATGTGCCTTTATTCCAGCAATAGATGTTTTTTATCCTCTGAAAATGCAGTTAATTTGATATGCCAATGAGCCAGTAAGGTGCCCAGAGGGGCATCATTCTTGCAGGAAGGAGCCCAGGCACGCCTCCTGACACAATGTGTCCACCCACCACTCCTACATCACATTCAAGCCATAACTCTGCCCCTTTTCCCTGCTCCCAGCATGAGGGCGGGCTTGGGCACTAGCAGGAGGTGTGTCTGGGCTCCTTTCTGCAAGAGTGACGCCCCTCTGAGCACCTTACTGGCTCATTTGCATACCAAATAAACTGGATTTTCAGAAGATAGAAAACATCTATTGCGGAAACAAAGGCACATCTAGAAATAAGGTACTAAGCGTTATTTGGCCATGGTGTCACATAGTGATGTGGGAGGGAACATAACACCGACAACCGGAGGGAAGGGAAAAGGAACTAGGCCTCAAAGCTAGGGAAAGGGAAACGGACACCACCTATGGAAACCCTAATCCTAGCCCTGACTCCTATCCGTATGAATGGACCTTGAGGGTAGAAATGTTCATACACTGGAACATGAGACCCTGGAAACACTGAATTGCCCTGGAGTAGTGTCTGGATTTGAGACGACGTGTTCCTTCCAATATGAAAGAACAAGTGTCTTCCTGAGGCCTAGTAACAAAAGACAGAGGGGAAACAACAAAATATAAAAGAGAAGTAACACTTAACTTCTGAAGTAAATGGACGAGCAGGAACTCAGAAGAGGACCACACACCAGCACTTCCAATACCAAACTGAAGCTATCAACCGCATAGCATGATGGGCGAAGCCAGACTACATAGGGGAGTTGGAATGACCACTAGAGACAAGAGGTGTGGTCATTACCAGCAACCACACTGAAATCAGTGAAACCAAAGAAGCTGTCAGATCACATCATGTGCAGCCAGTCTCTTAGATCTTCTGACACCTGTCACATTAGAGACCGTGACAGTACCTCTCCCCTTCTACGGGTGGCCTCCGGACACCCAGGACCGACTTTATCCGGATCAGCTCTGTGAAAGGCTTTCACCAGCCGACTAGCATTAATGTTGGCCGCTGGAACCCACATCCTCTCCTCTGGTCCGTAACCCTTCCAGTGAACGAGGCATTGAAGGGATCTACAGAGAACTCGGGAGTCCACTATTCTGGCGATCTGAAATTCCCAATTACCGTCCACCATGAATGGAGCGTGAGGCAAAGAGGACGGTTCAACAGGTTCGACATATCTCTTCAACAACGACTTATGGAACACATTATGAATCTTCAAAGCCTGAGGACGTTCAAGACGAAAGGCTACCGGGTTAATAATGGCAGTGATCTTATATGGACCAATAAACATTGGACCCAACTTCCAAGAAGGTACTTTCAACTTAATGTTTCTTGTGGACATCAACACACATTCACCTACTCTCAGATCCGGACCGCTCATAGGTCACTTGTCAGCCATCCATGTATACTTGTTGCCCATCTTTTCCAGATTATTTTGAATTTTCCGCCAAATAGATGACAAAAAAGAGGAAAATCTTTCCTCTTCAGGTATACCTGAAGTCTCAGTACCAGAAAATGTGCCAAATTGGGGGTGGAACCCATATGCCCCAAAAAACTGTGACTTATCAGTGGACTCCTGTCTATAGGTATTTTTTGGCAAACTCGGCTAAAGACAAAAATGAAGACCACTCCTCCTGATTCTTCGAGACAAAACATCTCAAATAAGTCTCCAGAGTCTTATTCGTGCGTTCAGTCTGTCCGTTCGACTGAGGGTGAAAGGCCGTAAATAAGGACAATTGTACCCCCAGAAAAGTACAGAACGCCTTTCAGAATTTGGAAACAAACTAAGTCCCCCTATCAGACACCACCTCAGAGGGTATACCATATAGCTTCTTTGACACACACAGGGGGTGGGGTAGTGACCACTGAACTCCACCCTCACCCCTGTCCCTGCCTACTTGCCTTGAAAGTCCTAGCGACAAGGGACAACTGGTCGACAAACCCTTAGCTAGGATAGTGAAGGGAAGACAAACAACACATAAACAGAAATGTCAAACAAGCCGCGTCAAAACCAAGAGAGCAGATAAGGTACCGGAGGAGCAAGCAGAGAATCATCAGAACAAGCCGAAGTCAAAACCAGGAGACCACGCCAAGACCAGAGGATGAGATGGACGGGAAATCGGAAGCCAAGCAGGAACAAACAAACCAGGTGAGTATCATGCAGGAAGGACCTCAGTAACAGGCAATCTGTGGCCAGCAGATTGCCTGTTTAAATAGAGCGCCAGTGGAGTCATGTGATGTGGCCAGCGTCACATGACTCCTGAGTTCCAATACAGCCGAGCACCGAGTGATCAGCTTGACGCTCAGCCCCAGAGTGGTTACCATGGGGATGGGCGACGCAGGACACCCTGATGACATGAGCGCGCCACGGCCGTCCCCGCCTCCTGGAACCACACACAGAGTGCATCGTAACAGTACCCCCCCCTCCCCTTCACGTGGGGCCACCAGATCCAAGGCCCCAGGTGACAGCTTCTCAGGATGTTCGAAATGAAATTTTTAAAGAAATCTGGTGACATGAACATCCTTAGCTGGCACCCAAGACCTTTCCTCCGGTCCATAGCCTTTCCAGTGTACCAGATACTGTAAGGAGTTGCGAACTCTCCTAACATCCAACATTTTTGAAACCACAAATTCCTCAGAATTATTAACCAGTACTGGCGGCGGAGCGGGCTGTGAAGGAACAACAGGAGTAACATGTTTTTTCAGCAGAGATTTATGGAAGACATTATGGATGTGGAACAAACCAGGTAGCCTTAATCTAAACGACACTGGATTGATTACCTCCATAATCTCGTATGTGCAAACTTTTTGGAGACCACTTTAAGAGGCATGTTCTTAGAGGACAGCCACACCCGATCCCCAACCTGAAAATCCATCCCCCTAGAACGTCTTCTATTAGCTTTGATATTTTGATTATTTTGAGCCTTCTCTAGGTTCAACTGAACCCGGGCCTAAACTGTGCACAGTTCAGATACGACCTTATCCGCCTCAGGGTTAGACGAGGAGACAGATGACCCAGAATAAAAAACGATGATTGAAACCGTAATTACAAAAGAATGGGGAGAAACCAGCGGAGGAATTAACATTGTTATTAACATTGTTATTAATGTGGGTATTTAACCCACAACTGTTGATCACCAGAGACATACGACCTGAGAAATTGTTCCACAGACTGATTAAGTCGCTCCATCTACCCGTTACTCTCAGGATGATAGGCAGATGAGAAGGACAATGAGATTTGGCACCTCTGACAGAAGGCTCTCCAAAATCTCGACACAAACTGGACACCTCTATCAGACACAATGTTCTCGGGTACACCATGCAAACGTACAATTTGTTCCACAAAAACAGGGGCCAGCGTCTTAGCATTCGGACGTTTAGCAAGGGGAACAAAATGTACCATCTTACTGAATCTGCCGACCATTACCCAAACCACAGTCTTACCCTCAGCAGGTGGCAGATCCGTGATGAAGTCCATAGAAATATGGACAGGCCAACACATCGGACTTGATATCCTTAAACAGGGTGGGCCACCAAAAAGACCTGGATACCAACTCTTTAGTACACTTGATACCAGGATGTCCACACAAAACAGAGTCATGACACTCACCCAACTGCCAGAGACGGAATTGTTCAGGAACAAACAACTTATCTGTTGGTGTGAGTGCTGGGGCCAGATGTTGTTCTGCCTTAATAAGAGCCGTAAGGTCTTGGGACACGGCTGCTAAAAAGACACTAGCTGGTAATATGGTTTCAGGTGGTGCGTCCATAGGCGAAAACGCACAGGAACTCCGGGATAGGGCATCTGCCTTCATGTTCTTACTTCCTGGCCTGAAAGTAATGGAGAAATTAAAGCGTGTGAAAAACAATGCCCATCTGGCTTGACGGGGATTCAACCTCTTAGACTCAAGAAAAGATTTTTGTGATCAGTAGCAACAGTAACACAATGCTTAGCCCCCCTCAAGAAAATGTCTCCACTCCTTAAATGCCCATTTAATGGCCAGCAATTCACAATTCCCCACGTCATTATTTCTCTCGGTTGGAGAAAAATTTTGGGAAAAGATGGCAGAAGGTCTTAAATTGGTAAGACTAGCGGGACCTTGAGAGAAGACCGCCCCCACTCCGTCCTCAGAGGCATCCACCTCCACAATGAAAGGTCTCCCTTGATCCGGCTGAATCAAAACTGGGGCGCAGCTGAAAGCCTTCTTAAGTGTCTCAAAAGCTTCAGTAGCCTCAACAGACCAGTTCTCCAGGTCCTCCCCGTTTTTGGTGAGGTCGGTCAAGGGCCTAGCAATTGCCGAATTTTTTTTTATAAATCTATGGTAATATTTAGCAAATCCTAAAAAACATTGTAAGGCGTTTAAGGATGATGACCTTACCCAGTCCAAAATTGCCAATACCTTGCTGGGATCCATTTTAAAAGCATGAGGAGTGAGGACATACCCAAGATATAGAGACTCTCTTGTACCCCAAAAACACATTTCTCCTGTTTGGCTGCCAATTGATTCTTCCTCAAAACCTCCAACACTTGTTTCACATGAGACACATGACTCTTAAAATCAGGGGAAAAAATCCAAACATCATCAAGGTAAACAATTACAAATTTACCCAAGAATTCTCTAAAAATATCATTCATCATAAAGTTTTGAAACACAGCTGGCGCATTGCTGAGTCCAAAAGGCATTACAAGGTATTCGAAGTGTCCAGCTCGTGTATTGAAAGCTGTCTTCCACTCATCTCCCTCCTTAATTCGAATCAAGTTATATGCCCCCTTCAGATCAAATTTAGAGAACCAGGAAGCCCCCATTAGCTGATTAAACAAATCAAGAATCAATGGAAGGGAGTATTGATTCTTAATCGTAATCTTATTCAACTCCCGGTAGTCGATGCAAGGTCTGAGGCCTCCATCTTTCTTTTTGACAAAAAAAAATCCCGCCCCCCATAAGAGATACAGAAGGCCTAATGTGTCCCTTACAGAGACACTCTTCAATATAATCTTCCATGGCCTTGCATTTAAGTCTGGAAAGATCATAGATACGTCCCTTGGGATATCTGGCCCCCTCTACCAATTCAATAGCGCAATCATAAGGTCTATGGGGCGGTAGCAACTCAGGGTTCGAGGAGAAGAACACATCCATATATTCCTTTAAGAGTAAAGGAAATGTATTGGATTCTGCTGAGACCCCCGCTTGCACTACAGACAAGCACGAGTCGCATTCAACCCCCCATTTCGCCAATTCCCCCTTGGTCCAGTGAATAATGGGGTTATGTAACTGGAGCCAATGTATTCCCAGTACCACCTCTACTGGTAAGTTTTCTAGAACCAACAGAGAACACATTTCAGAGTGACACACCCCCACAGTCAAGGATATCTCAGGGGTAGAATACTTCACAGTACCACCCACCATGGGAGTGGAATCGATAGCCATGATGTGGATGGTAGTGGATAGTGTCAAAATCGGAATACCCAACTTTAATGTAAACCTCATATCAATAAAGTTGGCAGCAGAACCTGAGTCAATGAACACATTACAAGAACATTTGTTAATACCCATGGAGACAGTAATAGGTACTAATAACTTTTTCTTGACCACATTAGGAAATACCTGGTTCTTAAGCACCCCCGTCTTGGTAGATTTACCGAAAGAAGGTTTCTTGGAGCATTGGTTTATCCAATGGTCTGACTCGCCACAATAGAAACAAGCCCCTTGTTGGCGACGCTGATCTCTACGAGTCATCCCGACCTGCATGGGTTGCTCACAAGAGAAATCGGCTCTGCTCACAGGACAGACCTCTTGAGCACCTCCTGGGAAAAAAGCAAACGTTCCTGCCGTCTCTCCCTAACACGTCTGTCAAGTTGAACAGCGAGTGTCATAGTCCCCTCTAATGTCTCAGGAAACTGGTAGTTCACTAACAGGTCTTTGAGATTTTCAGACAACCCTGACCTGAACTGGCTTTTTAGGGGTGGTTCATTCCAGCCAGAAGGAACACACCATCTCCTGAACTGGGTACAATACCCTTCGGCAGGTTGATCTCCCTGTACCAAACCTTTAAAGAGCAGTCTCAGCTACCATGGCCCTGTCAGGTTTATCATACAAGGTACCCAGGGCCTGCAAGAACCCCTCGACAGAGCTGAGACAACGAGCGTCAGCAGGCAAGGAAAAAGCACAATCCTGGGGATCTCCCTGGAGAAGGGAGATTACAATGCCCACGCGCTGGCTCTGAGAACCGGATGACAAGGGGCGTAATCTGAAATAAAGTTTACAATTCTTTTTGAAAGAAAGAAACTTTTTACAGTCACCTGAAAACGGTTCTGGAAGCTTAATCTGAGGCTTCATGTGATGACTAGATATATGTGGAGCGGACGCACTCTGTCCTGACTCATGTAACTGAAGTTTCTCCCCTAATTCCTGAACCATCTGAGTCAGATTAGAAACATGCTCCATCAGGGTAACCAAAGGAGTCATGATAACAGTGGTAATGTCGGCCTGTTATTCTTTCACACACACAGGGGGTGGGGTAGTGACCACTGAACTCCACCCTCACCCCTGTCCCTGCCTACTTGCCTCGTAAGTCCAAGCGAAAAGGGACAACTGGTCGACAAACCCTTAGCTAGGATAGTGCAGGGAAGACAGACAACACATAAACAGAAAGGTCAAACAAGCCGCGTGAAAACCAAGAGAGCAGATAAGGTACCGGAGGAGCAAGCAGAGAATCGTCAGGACAAGCCGAAGTCAAAACCAGGAGAGCATGCCAAGACCAGAGGATGAGAATCCAAGCAGGAACAAACAAACCAGGTGAGTATCATGCAGGAAGGACCTCAATAACAGGCAATCTGTGGCCAGCAGATTGCCTGTTTAAATAGAGCGCCAGTGGAGTCATGTGACGTGGCCAGTATCACATGACTCCTGAGTTCCAATACAGCCACAGAGTGGTTACCATGTCGACGGGCGACACCAGACACATTGATGACGTGAGCGCGCCTCGGCCGCCCCGCCTCCTGGAACCACACACAGAGCGCATCGTGACAGCTTCACGATGTTGTCAACAGACACTTGTGCGAGAGTTTTAGCATTAGGTAGACCTGGCAATGCTATAAAGTGTGCCATTTTACTAAAGCGATCAACAACCACCAGAATCACAGTTTTTCCAAAAGAATTCAGTAAATCTGTGATAAAATCCATGGATAAATGAGTCCAAGGTCGGGACAGGATGGGCAACGAAAGTAAAGATCCGGAAGGCCGAGTATCTGTCACCTTATCACGTGCACAAGTACTACAAGCTGACACATAGTCCTCAACACACTTACGCAACCCCGGCCACCAGTATCTACGAGAAATGAGATCGACAGTGGATCTGCTCCCAAGGTGTCCTGTGAGAACTGTACAGTGATGATGTTCCTCGAACACCTTGTGACGTAATTCAGAAGGAACAAACATCTTCCCCGGAGGGCAAGAATCCAGTGCATCGCCTTGGGCCTCCAACACCTCTGCCTCAAGGTCGGGATATAGGGCGAATATTACTACCCCTTCAGACAATATCAGACAAGGATCTTCCGAATTACCCCCTTCCCCCAGGAAAGTTACACGACAAAACATCAGCCTTGACGTTCTTAACCCCAGGGCGATAGGTGACAATGAAATTAAATCTGGTAAAAAAACAATGACAATCTGGCCTGCCTTGGATTCAGTTGCTTAGTCGACTCCAGGTAAGCCAGATTTTGTGATCAGTAAGGACAATAATAGGATGAATTGCTCCTTCCAACCAATGACGTAATTTCTTAAAAGCCAACTTAATGGCCAGCAATTCTCTCTTACCCACGTCATAATTCCTTTCTGCAGCCGAGAGCTTCTTAGAGAAGAATTCACATGGACGCCATTTACTAGGTGAAGGACCCTGCGACAAGACTGCTCCTACCCCTACCTCGGATGCGTCAACTTCCACAATGAATGGCTGTGACACATCCGGTTGCACCAATATAGGGGCAGAAGCAAAACATTCCTATACCGTTAAAAAGGCTTGTAATGCCTAATCAGACCAGACTGAGACAACACGAACCTTTCCTAGTCATGTCCGTTAAAGGTTTAACCACAGTCGAGTAGTTCAAAATGAATTTACCGTAGTAGTTGGTGAACCCCAAAAACCGCATAAGCATGTACAGATTTTCGGGTCGATCCCAGTCCAATACAGCATGGACCTTCTCTGGATCCATACGGAGATGAGAGTAGGTAACCCAGAAATTGCCCTTCCTGAACTGCAAATACACACTTCTCCAACTTAGCATACAATTTATTTTCTCTTAGAATTAGTAACACGTGTCTCACGTGATCCTGATGAGTCTCCATGTCTGGAGAATAAATTAGTAATCATTCCAGATACACAACAACAAACGTCCCCACCAGATGATGAAAAATATCATTAACAAAATGCTGGAGATTTGCAGGAGCATTAGTTAACCCAAACGGCATGACGAGATTCTCAAAATGACCCTCTGGGGTATTAAATGCTGTATTCCCATTCATCCCCTTCCTTGATCCTGACCAGATTATATGCCCCCCTTAAGTCCAACTTGGAGAACACCTTGGCACCAACAATCTGATTAAACAAGTCAGGAATCAAAGGAAGGGGTACGGATCACGGTCTGTAATCCGATTGAGCTCACGGAAGTCCAGACATGGCCTAAGGCCCCTTTCACACTGGCGAGTTTTCCACGCGGGTGCAATGCGTGAGTTGAACGCATTGCACCCGCACTGAATCCCGACCCATTCATTTCTATGGGGCTGTGCACATGAGCAGTGATTTTCATGCATCACAACGTGAAAATCGCAGCATGCTCTATATTGTGCGTTTTTCACGTAACGCAGGCCCCATAGAAATGAATGGGGTTGCGTGAAAATCGCAAGGATCCGCAAGCAAGTGCGGATACGGTGCGATTTTCACGCACGGTTGCTAGGTGATGATCGGGATGGGGACCCGATCTTTATTATTTTCCCTTATAACATGGTTATAAGGGAAAGTAATAGCATTCTGAATACAGAATGCATAGTACAATAGGGCTGGAGGGGTTAAAAAAAAGTTTTAAAAAAATTGACTCACGTTAATCCATCTCTTCTATCTTGTTCTGTGAAGAATAGGACCTTTGATGACGTCACTACATTTATCACATGGCCCGTTACATGATCCATCACCATGGTAAAAGATCATGTGATGGACCATGTGATGAGCGCAGTGACGTCACCACAGGTCCTTTACCCAGGTCCTGAAGAAAGAAGACAGAAGAGAAGCCGGGCTGCGCGAACAAGTCGATTAAGGTGAGTTAAATTTTTATTTTATTTTTTTAACAGATCAAGCCCTATTGTACTATGCATTCTGTATTTAGAATGCTATTATTTTCCCTTATAACCATGTTATAAGGGAAAATACTACAATCTACAGAACACCTAGCCCAAACCCGAACTTCTGTGAAGAAGTTCGGGTTTGGGTACCAAACATGCCGATTTTTCTCACGCGCGTGCAAAACGCATTACAATGTTTTGCGGAAAAATTGTGCATGTTCCCGCAACGCACCCGCATCTTTTCCAGCAACGCCCGTGTGAAACCAGCCTAAGAGTTTTGTCTTTCTTCTTTACAAAGAAAAATCCTGCTGCCAGTGGGGAATTGGAAGGTCTAATATGTCCCTTAGCCAAACTTTCGGCAATATACTCTCACATGGCTGCTCTTTTGGGTTCAGAAAGGTTATATAACCTAGATTTGGGAAACTCTGTTCTGGGAATAAGATTGATAGGACAATCATATTCCCAATGTGGGGGTAAATCCTGGCAACCACTCTCAGAAAATACATCAGAAAAATATGAAATGAAAGTGGGTACAGCTTTAGTGCTTAAGACAGAAAGAGATGTATTAAAACAGTTGTCCATGCAATAATCACTCCAATCGAGAATCTGTCTCACTTGCCAGTCAATGGTAGGATTATGTTTTCTTAACCAAGGTAAACCCAGGACCAACGGAGCAGGCAGACCCTCCAGCACAAAACACAAAATGGATTCCTAATGAAAATCACCTACTCTTAAAAGGATGTCCTGCACCATCTGTCAACCCATGTAAACGGACGAACTGACCATCAACTATGTTAATCCCTTCCCGACATATGACGTAATAGTACGTCATGACGGCTGGTGCGTTCCCGCATTTTGACGTACTATTATGTTATGGTGATAGGGCGGGCACCGGAGCAGTGCGCACCCGATCACTGCAGGGTTCTGGTAGTCCCTGATAGCCAGCCCCTGCTGGCGAATTAACCCCTTCTATGCCGCGATCAGTGCTGACCGCGACATAGAAGGGATTTAAGGCGGGTGAGGGAGCCCATCAAGTCCCTGTGCTGCTGTGGCGGGGACCTGATGGGTGAGAAGGCAGCCCAATGCCGTGCAGAGGCTGCCCAAAGCCCTGCACGGCATCGGGACCTGCCTTCTACGGGTGCCCAGGAGATCCAGCCTCAGGCTGGGTCTCCAAGGCAACCTGTAAGTGTATTACTCAGCGTAATACACTAACAGGCAATGCATTACAATACAGATGTATTGTAATGCATTGCAGAGGGGATCAGACCCCCAAAAGTAAAGTCCCAGAGTGGGACAGAAATAAAGTTTAAAAAAAAAGTCAAAAGAGAGTTTTTACTTTAAAAAAAACGCCCCTTTCCCCTGATTTTATATAAAAAACTAGAAAAAATAAATAAAACACACACATATTAGGTAGAGCCGCACCTGTAACGACTGGCTTTTTTTTTTTTTTTTGAACAATAGTTTTTATTAATATTTTCAGAAAATATATAAACAAAAATAACAAAAAAGACAAAAAAAATAGGTTACAAATGAATGAGTTCAATCACATGTAAAAAGTTATAGTAGAGGAGTAATTAAGGCACTTATTGTAGCTGTTAATGAGGTCGAAAATTACACTTCATATACCAATCAGCTTAAAGTCATAGGTATAATAATATCAAATAATGTCAACAAAAGGTACATAGATGCACAAGGATATACTGGCATAACAGAATTGAGCGCATGTAATATTACAGTCTAATGGATGCATTGGAAGGTATGTTGCATTTAACGTTATCTAACCAAACTACCCAGTTTTTTAGAAATCTGGACTTAGAATTCCTAGCCGATGCCCAAAGGCCCTCATATAAGCAATTATTGTCAAGTGTTCTAAAAATTCTATTTATATTAGGTAGAGAACCAGTTTTCCAGCAAGCAGCAATTTTCAGACGGGTGACAAATATTAAGTGACTGGCAATGGTCCTGAAATGATAAGGAAGATCTATGAGGCCTACCGATAATAGAGCCATTTTGGGAGAAGGGTCTATAGTATAACATGCAAGAGTCGATATGTACTTAAAGATTGTATTCCACAGATACTTTACTGTCGGGCAGTTCCACCACATATGAAGGTACGATCCACAAACGTGACCACACCTCCAACAAGCAGGGGAGACCTCTGGGAAAATTATATGCAAATAAACAGGCGTTCTATACCATCTGTACAGTATTTTTCTTGCTCCCTCAAGGTGATCAGAGCATTTAGAGAGTTTAGAAACGGAGGTAAAAACCTCATTCCATTCTGAGTCTGAAAGAGCAGCACCCAGGTCTTCGTTCCACATATCTAAAATGTGCTGTAAGGGATTTATACTTGATTCTTTCAATATTTGATAACCTCTAGTAATACCTTTATCTAATCTGTGTGACATATGAATCCACTCTGTTAAAGATTGATTATTTGAAATAAAATGAAAAATCCTTGGGGATTGTAGTAAATGTCTTATTCTTAAGTACTTATAAAAATCTGCATTGGGAATGTTGAACTCTTTATTCAGGTAAGGCTACTTTCACACTAGCGTTCGTCGGTCCGCTCGTGAGCTCCGTTTGAAGGGGCTCACGAGCGGACCCGAACGCAGCCGTCCAGCCCTGATGCAGTCTGAATGGAGCGGATCCGCTCAGACTGCATCAGTCTGGCGGCGTTCAGCCTCCGCTCCGCTCGCCTCCGCACGGACAGGCGGACAGCTGAACGCTGCTTGCAGCGTTCGGGTGTCCGCCTGGCCGTGCGGAGGCGTGCGGATCCGTGCGGATCCGTCCAGACTTACAATGTAAGTCAATGGGGACGGATCCGTTTGAAGATGCCACAATATGGCTCAATCTTCAGGCGGATCCGTCCCCCATTGACTTTACATTGAAAGTCTGGACGGATCCGTACGAGGCTATTTTCACACTTAGCTGTTATATGCTAAAATAATGCAGACGGATCCGTACTGAACGGAGCCTCCGTCTGCATTATTATGATCGGATCCGTTCAGAACGGATCCGATCGAACGCTAGTGTGAAAGTAGCCTAAGCAAAGTCAACAAAAACATCATCTTTCTTCAATATTAGTGATACCCAAGGAGATCCAATTATCAATCTTGAGGTCTGGTATTACCAGTTCACAAATTTTTAGAGGGAGAGAAAGAATTGAAGTGGTAACTAATTTTTCTGTTCTAGCAATGGAGTACCAAATGTTATGTATTGCTTTTAGGGTTGAGAGTTGGGTAGTATTCTTGAAACCAAAGGTTGCTGTTGCAGAGAGACGCAAACTTAAATCATAGGAGCCCATTATGTTTTTTTCAAGCAAAACCCATTTTTTTGAGATGTCATTTTTTATCAAATATCTCATTTGATCGAGTATTGAGGATGTATAGTAATGTTTAATAGAAGGGACATTAAGGCCTCCTGTCCTAAGTGATTTATTAAGGATAAGCCCTTTGACTCTAGGTTTAATTTTCCCCCAGATATGTTTGTTGATTAGGGCCTGAAGTTTTGTAATATATCCTTTGGGAATAGTAATTGGAATATTGCGGAACATATAGATAATTTTGGGTAAAATTACCATTTTTATTGCAGCGACTCTTCCTAACCATGAAAGTGAGTCTACTCTTAAATTATTCAAGGAGTCGTTAATTTTATTGTATAAAGGCCAAAAATTGACTTTAAATAATTTACTAGCAGGGAAGGCAAGTTGAATGCCTAAATAAGTCAGTGATTCCTCTGCCCAGGGATATTTATATAAATTGGAGATTGAGCGTTTGGTAGATTGAGATAGTCCCATATCAAGAATTTGAGATTTATTAATATTAACCTTATAGAAGGAAGCTTTGCCAAATTTGGATATAATATCATTAATTGCACTTAAAGCAGTAGTTGGATTTGATGTCAATATTAATACATCATCAGCAAAGAGTCCAATGCGGTGATCTGTATCACCCACTGTTAACCCATTAATGAGAGGAGAGGATCTGATATGTTCCGCAAAGGGTTCCATTGCCAGGGCAAATATCAAGGGTGACATGGGGCATCCTTGCCTGGTTCCATTCTTTATATTGAATGGAGCAGACAAAAAACTTGATGAGTATATAGATGCGGTTGGGTTTGAATATAATGACATTACTGCTGATAAGAAGAAATCCCTAAATCCAAACTTCTCCAAAGTAGCCTGAATGTATTTCCAGTGTATTCTATCGAACGCCTTCTCCGCATCCAAGGAAAGGAGCAAGGAAGGCGTTCGGGAGGAATATGCTACATCTAGAAGATCTATGAATCTCCTAGTGCCATCTGAAGATTGTCTATTGGGAACAAACCCAATTTGATCATTGGCTATTAGGGAAGGTAGAATGCTAGACAATCTCTTTGCTAAAATTTTTGCAAAAATCTTTACATCAGAGTTTAATAGTGATATTGGTCTGAAGTTAGCCGGTTTATCTGCAGGTTTACCAGGTTTTGGAAGGGTTATTATCAATGCATTTAGCATGTCTTTGGGAATTGAATTTTGTTTTGCTATCAGATTGAAGGATCTGTTCAAGAAGGGGCTTAAGATGTGGGAAAAAATTTTATAGTATTCGTTTGTGAGTCCATCAGGACCTGGGGACTTATTATTTTTGAGGGACTGGATCGCTTCAGTTATTTCTAGATGTGTGATTTTAGCGTTAAGGGATTGGTTTTGGGAAGAGGTTATGGACGGAAGAGAAATGGCCTTGAGAAAGTCATTAATATATTCAGGAGTTGGTTGGACTATGTCAGTTGTTTTTTCCAGATTATATAGGTTTTCATAGTATTTTGCAAATTCTTCTGCTATGTGTTTGGGGTTATACATTTTTTGATTCTGGCTATTGTATAAAAAGGGAATTCTTGATTTGACTTCTCTCTTTTTAATTCTGTTAGCTAAGATTTTGGATGCTTTGTTGCCTTGGGAATAATGGTCTGATTTTAGCTTTCTAAGGTGGAATTCATGTTTTTCATGGAGGTGAAGATATAAATGATGTCTAGCTGTTTTTAGTTTGTTAATGGTTTTGTGGTCCAGAGAAACCTTAGAAGATTCTTCTAGAACCTTGATGTCCGCTAATAGTTTATCTAAAATTTCCCTTCTGTTTTTCTTTTGAATAGCTGCATGTTTTAGCAATATACCTCTTATAAATGCTTTGTGCGCACTCCAAATTGTAATATCTGATACCAGATTATTATCATTCGTCTTAAAGTATTCTTGTAATGAGTTTTCTACGTCTGTGTGGATAGAGGCATTTTGGAGTAGAGAATTGTTGAGTCTCCACGGGGAATATATTCTATTGCTGTATGTGTCGTCTAGTGTAAGGGAGATAAATGCATGGTCAGACCACGTTATGTTAGATATCGTTACCTCTATCACTTTTTGAAGAAGCCATTTATCTGAAAGAAAGAGGTCGATTCTAGAATAAGTATTGTGAGGATGCGAAAAAAAGGTAAAATCTTTTTCATTGGCATGATGCACCCTCCAGATATCTAGGAGTCCTTCCTGAAATAGAAAATCTTTAAGTTGTGAGTTTTTGGGAGACAAGTTAGGGGGGGGAAGCTTATCAATTGAGGAATCAGGGCACATATTAAAATCTCCGCAGATCAATAAGGATCCTTGCTTAGAATCCTGAGCTAATTTAATGGTGCGTTTGATAAAATTTATCTGATCAGCATTAGGGGCATACAGGTTAACTATTGTGTATCTGGTATTGTTTATATCACATATTATGATAATATATCTACCCTCTTTATCTATTATTGTGTCATAACAGTGGAAAGCAACAGAATTCCTGAAACCTAGAATCACACCTTTTCTTTTTTTTGTGGCTGGGGAAAAGAAAATGTGCGGAAAGGAGGTATGAGAGAATCTGTATGAGTCTTCCTCATTAAGATGGGATTCCTGAATACAGATGATGTCAGCTCCCCGTTTCCTCACCTCGTTCCAACATGTTGAACGCTTAAAGGGATTGTTGAGACCCTTGACATTTGCAGAAAATATTTTTATGCCTTTACTGGTCATCCTGAGCTTTAAAGTAGCATGCTAGGGATCCTAATCTGAATTGATTGACTAGCAGTATAAGAATAACATAGTAAAGTACCCAAATGATACCGTATCTCGGTTGTGGGGGTCGTAGAATTATATCTTTAGAGTCAAATATTTGAGGATGTGGGTATAGACCCTTTTTATGTAACCTTGTAAAACAATCAGTTAAAACATAAATAATAAAGTAAATATTAAGTAACAATAACATAACACTGGTCTAATAAAAACCAGAAATTGTGATGTATCTCACTTAGTATAGGAGACGTTAGGTAAACAGTGGATTAGAGAGTGTGAACACCGAGATGGAATATGTGTTCTGAGAGGCAGAGCAGCGGGTGTGGAGCCCCGCAAATTTAGTATAGCATAAAAGTATACTTAATTTAATGAAGATATTGTCCAAAATAGAAGTCATGGAGGATTTCTTCCTACTTTTGACCATTCTGGAGTCAGGTTCAGGTGGCTTCTATCTGAGGAAGGCCTGTGGATTGGAGAGTTCATTGCTTTGTCCTTGTCTTTGTCTTTGGCGCCCTCTGGTGGCACAGTGATGTTCCATTTGGCAAAGGCATTTGACGCTTCCTGAGGAGAAACTAGTACAGTTGATGAGTTTTGATATCTTACAATCAGTTTAACAGGGAAGCCCCATTTATAAGGGATGTTGTTATCCCTTAGTGCTTTAGTGTACACTTGAAATTCACGTCTTCTACTCAGCGTTGCTGGTGAGAGATCGGTGAACAAAAGGACATTACAAAATCTATCAGGAATGTCCGGCCTCTTTTTTTGGGCTTCTCTCATCAGGGATTCCTTTAGATGGTAGAAATGGATTCTAGCTAGTACATCTCTGGGAATAGAGGCTGGTAAAGCTTTGGGTTTAGGAACCCGGTGAACCCGATCTATGATTAGCTCTGACCCTGGGGTGTCTGGTAAATATGACACTATAAGATCCGTAATAAAATCTTGTAGCTGAGAGTCTAGAACACTTTCAGGGATGCTTCTGAATCTTATATTGTTTCTTCTGGAGCGATCCTCCAGATCAGCAATTTTAAGTTTCATGGTGGCTATGTCATCTTCAACCGCATTATGATTATCTACTAGCGAGTTATGTGCTGTGACAAATTCCTCCATTTTTTCCTCCAGATGTGCGGTTCTCTCCCCTATAGCGACTATGTCTGCATGTATAACAGAGATTGTTTCCTTAAAGTCACCATGTATGGATCTTTTTAGATCTGCTAGCATGTCCTGCATTGTAGTGACTGTTAGCCCAGGATCTATGCCTGGTAAAGCAGGGTAAGTATCAAGGGGAGGGCTATATGGCTGTTGCTCACTCACCCTTTTTTGTTTTTTAGGTTCCTGTGGTGGAGGAGAACCGGATCCTGCTGAGGAGGGAGATCCAGAAGATCGCTGGACGGGTGCCGCTGTTGATACTGGAGAGGGCTCTCCCTCTGTGTGGCGGGAACCGGCGCCATCTTGGTAAGACCCAGGAGCTGGGTGAAAAAACGCTGTCATCTTCTGAGGCTGCGATCCCTTCTTCCGTCCCCTGGTCATCATCGGCAGGACTACTGTATCGAGGGCTGTCCTGGGGTAGGTAAGTATAAAGTATATTTGCTGTAGGTATGCTGCTATGAGCCGTTATCGAGGCTCCACAGCCGGAGCTCCCACACTATGCGTCCTCTCCTCTCGGCATCCGGCCACGCCCCCCGACGACTGGCTTTTTAAATATATCACATGATCCACCCCGTCCGATAAACACCGTAAAAAATAAAAACTGTTTAAAAAAAGCCATTTTTGTCACCTTACATGACAAAAATTGCAACACCAAGCGATCAAAAAGGCATATGCCCCCCAAAATGGTACCAATCAAACCGTCACCTCATTCGCAAAAAATTAGATCCTATCTAACACAATCCCCCCAAAAAAACTATGATTCTGAAACAATGGAGACACAAAAATATGATTATTTTTTAATAAAAAAATGCTATTATTGTGTTAAAGTGAAATAAATAAATAAAAAGTAGATATGTTAGATATCACTGTGTCTGTAACAACTTGCTCTATAAAAATATCACATGACCTAACTCCTCAGGTGAACACCGTTAAAAAAATGAAATAAAAACAGTGCCAAAAAAGCCATTTTTTGTCACCTAACATCATTTAAAGTGCAACATCAAGCGATCAAAAAGGCGTATGCCCCACAAAATAGATCCAATCAAACTGTCATCTCATCCCTCAAAAAATTAGCATCTACCTAAGACAATCGGTCAAAAAATAAAAAAGCTATGGCTCTCATTTCAAAAATGCAATTATTGTGTAAAACTTAAATAAATAAAAAAAGTATACATATTAGATATTGCCACGTCCGTAACAACCTTCTCTATAAAAATATCACATGACCTAACCCCTCAGGTGAACGCTGTAAAAATAAATAAATAAAAACTGTGCCAAAACAACCAATTTTTTGGTCACCTTGCCTCATAAAGTGTAATAATGAATGATCAAAAAATCATATGTACCCAAAAATGGTACCAATAAAAACGTCAACTCTTCCTGCAAAAAATGAGCCCCTGCACAGGCTGATTGACAGGAAAATAAAAAAATATGGTGTTTAGAAAATGGAGACACAAAAACATATATTTTTTTTTTTTAAATGCTTTATTATGTAAAACTAAAACAAACAAAGTAGACATATTTGATTATCACTGCATCCTGTCACGACTGTGACTGATCCAGACAGGTCTGGGAGGAGAAGGTCGCAGCGACTTGCTACTCGCGATAGCTTGTGAGTTTGCTCCGTGGTTCAGGGTATGTCATCCGGGTTTTGCCTTGTGAACCTTTTTGTCCTGACTGGGAGTTTGTAGGCATCCTTCTCAGGTGAGTCCTGTCTGCCACTCCCAGCTACTATATTAGTTTCAGTTTCACTTGCAGTCATTGCCACATATAGTCCTTACTTCCAGTGCTATTCCAACCTTTGGAGGAGATTGTTTGACGGTATTGCCGTGGAGCTCTGGTCTGGCGTGGACTGTCGTTGTTGGGATCACCTTCTCTGCTCGGGACTGGATAAGTCTATGTTATAGATTGTTTGTTTGTTTGTTGCTGTCTTCCCCTGTTGTTCTCCTAGACGTGAGTGATGGTGACTAGTGCTCCCATCTGCCTTTCCCCAGGCTAGTCTTGTTAGGGTGATTAAGGGTTTAGGCATCCTGCTCGCCGCACGGGTTTACATCCCGCCTAGGGTATCAGGGCAGACAGGTGCCAGCTTAGGGTTAGTCAGGGGTGACCATTCTATTTCCCATCCGTAGATGAGGGTCCCCCTTCCCCTCCGTCTGGTGCGACACGACTGCTGCTGGATAGCGGTCGTGACAGTATATCTGGCCATTTAAAAAAAAAAAGGAAAAAAGGAAAGAAAAAAAAGTGACTTTTTTTTTTTTTTTTTTTTGCTTGCTGTTTTGCTTTGTATTTTTCTGTTCCACTATGGATCCGGTTACGGTTTTGGCGAAACAATTCCAGGGGTTATCCCTTGAAGTGGCAGGATTAAAAGCAACTGTGCTGCAGCAGCAATCCTTGGGTTCCACCGTTGCTACGGGAAACCAGGGTACTCCTGAGCCAAAAGTGGCTTTACCTGATAGGTTCTCAGGAGGAAGAGACCAATTTGTAACCTTCAGAGAAGCTTGTAAATTGTTCTTCAGGTTACGCCCTAGGTCCTCCGGCGGTGAGGAACAACGGGTGGGCATTGTAATTTCGCTCTTGCAAGGAGATCCGCAGGCTTGGGCTTTCTCCCTACCATCAGACTCTCCGGCCTTACGATCAGTGGAGGAGTTTTTTGAAGCCCTGGGTCTCGTATATGATGACCCGGACAGGGTCTCACTGACTGAGTCTAAGCTACGTAGACTTCGGCAAGAGAACCGGTCTGCTGAACTATATTGTTCCGAATTCCGTAGGTGGGCTACTGATACATTATGGAACGACTCGGCCCTTAGGAGTCAGTACTGCCAGGGGTTGTCTGAAAAATTAAAAGACGCGCTGGTGGTATACGAGGTCCCTGGGTCTCTTGAGGCTGCTATGTCTCTGTCCATAAGAATCGACAGACGACTCAGGGAGAGACTATTAAATTCTACAGAGGCCTCTATAGGGCAGGGATCAGTTTGTTATGATCCAGTCAAACCAATGCAAATAAGGGGCGCCACTAGACGGGTGAATCCTCCTAAGGTCCGCCGTAGGTCAGAGGTTTGTTTTCGTTGTGGGGGGAGGGGTCATTTTGTAAAGGTATGTACCTCAGAACCCAAGAGACCACAAACAAAGGAGCCGCCGGAAAAACTAGAGTCCCCAGATTGTGCGGAGGATAACAGTCTGGGCGTATTTGTTTCCTCCATACGCATGTCTCAGTTTTTGTTGTCCGCTACCGTTGAGGCGGGCAATAAGACTGAGATCTGTTCCGTCTTTTTGGACAGTGGGGCAGGGGTCAACTTGGTGGATTCACGGTTTGCTCAGGCTCTGGGTTTTACTCCGGAACCGGTACGCAGAACTATTCCTGTTTTTGCCATTGACTCCTCCCCTCTTACTCAGAGAGAGTTAACTCAGATCATCCATAATATCCATCTGCAGGTAGGGGACCTCCATAAAGAAATTATCTCTTGTTATGTCCTGGACGGTCTCCCGGCTCCTATGGTATTGGGGCTTCCCTGGCTGGTGACCCACAATCCAGTGGTGGATTGGCAGGCCGGGGAGATTGTGGAGTGGAGTGAACATTGTAAGGACAACTGCTTGAGTAGTAGGTTCTCCACACTCTCTGTAACATCTCTACCTGCCTTTCTGTCAGATTTTATGGATGTGTTTTCTGAGAAGGGTTGTCAGGGGTTACCACCATATCGTCCATATGATTGCCCGATTAATCTTGTACCTGGGGCAAAACTACCTAAAACCCGGTTATACAATCTTTCCGGCCCGGAGAGGAAGGCTATGAAAGATTATATTTCGGAGAGTTTGGCTAAGGGACACATCAGACCCTCTTCTTCACCCGTGGCTGCAGGTTTCTTTTTTGTTAAAAAGAAAGATGGGGGCCTGCGTCCTTGCCTGGATTTCCGGGAATTAAACCGGATAACTATCCGAGATCCCTATCCTCTTCCTCTCATTCCCGACCTCTTTAATCAGGTTGCTGGGGCTAAATGGTTCTCTAAAATGGATCTCAGAGGAGCCTATAACCTGGTTCGCATCAAAGAGGGGGATGAGTGGAAGACGGCTTTTAATACTCCAGAAGGGCATTATGAAAATCTGGTCATGCCATTTGGTCTTACTAATGCGCCTGCGCTGTTCCAACATTTTGTCAACGATATTTTTAGTCACCTTATCGGGAGATTTGTTGTGATATATCTTGATGACATCCTGGTCTATTCTCCGGATTTGGAGACACATAAGATCCATGTGAGACAAGTGCTGCAGATATTAAGGGCCAACAAATTGTTCGCTAAATTAGAGAAATGTGTGTTCGCCGTAAAAGAACTGCAATTTCTGGGGTATGTGTTGTCAGATTCAGGTTTCCGCATGGATCCAGAGAAAGTCCGGGCGATTATGGACTGGGATCTGCCTGAGAACCTGAAGGCATTGCAATGTTTCCTGGGGTTTGCCAATTTTTATAGAAAGTTTATAAAGAACTATTCCTTGGTGGTCAAACCACTGACTGACATGACCCGAAAGGGATCCGATTTTTCCAAATGGTCACATGCAGTCAAAACTGCCTTTACATCTCTGAAGGAGAGATTCACCTCAGCCCCTATTCTCGTACAGCCAGATGTCTCGCTTCCTTTTATTGTAGAGGTTGATGCATCAGAGGTGGGGGTGGGAGCGGTACTTTCTCAGGGCCCGTCCCCTGGTGAATGGCGTTGTGTGCTTTCTTTTCGAAGAAATTGTCTACGGCAGAAAGGAACTATGATATTGGCAACAGGGAACTTTTGGCTATTAAGTTGGCCTTTGAGGAGTGGCGTCATTTTTTGGAGGGGGCGGTTCATCCCGTCACAGTGATTACTGATCACAAAAACGTATTATATCTGGAGTCTGCTAAACGTCTCAACCCTAGACAGGCTCGGTGGTCGTTATTTTTTACTAGGTTTAATTTTGTAATAACCTATCGCCCGGGGGCAAAAAATACTAAGGCGGATGCATTGTCTCGAAGTTTTCCTGGAGGGGGTGATGTTGAGGTACCAGAGCCTATTTTGCAAAAGGGGGTGGTGGTCTCTGCATTACACTCAGGTTTAGAGGGGAGGGTGTTGGAAGCTCAGGGGGATGCCCCGGCCTCCTGCCCCTCGGGTAAACTGTTTGTGCCAGAAAATTTACGCCTGGAGATACTAAAAGAACACCATAACTCCACACTGGCAGGACACCCAGGTAGTAAGGCAACCTCTGAATTAGTGTCTCGTCGGTTCTGGTGGCCTAAGTGGCGCCAGGAGGTGTTTAATTTTGTGTCTGCATGTGCTACCTGTGCTCGTTCTAAGGTAGATCATACTCGTCCAGCAGGGCGTCTTTTACCTCTGGCCATCCCCAACAGGCCTTGGACGCACCTATCAATGGATTTCATTACGGATCTACCAGTATCAGCTGGGAAGACTGTTATTCTTGTAGTTGTTGACAGATTCAGTAAAATGGTGCACTTTATTGCTCTTACCGCATTGCCTAATGCTAATACACTGGCTCAGGTTTTTATTGACCACATCGTGAAGCTTCACGGGGTCCCTTCCGATATTGTTTCGGATCGTGGTACCCAATTTGTTTCTAAATTTTGGAAAGCTTTTTGTTCTCGTTTAGGGGTTCATCTGTCGTTTTCTTCATCTTTCCATCCACAGTCCAACGGTCAGACTGAACGTACCAATCAAAACCTAGAGACATATTTGAGATGCTTTGTTTCCGAAAATCAGGAGGAATGGTCATCTTATTTACCGTTAGCCGAGTTTGCCATTAATAATCGTCGTCAAGAATCCACAGATAAGTCACCATTTTTTGGTGCGTATGGTTTCCATCCTCAGTTTTGTACGTTTAGTGAGGGGGGGCCGTCTGGGATTCCCGAGGAGGAACGATTTGCGTCTTCACTTTCATCAGTGTGGCAAGAAAGTTTGAAGAGAATTGGTGGTAGATACAAACGTGCGGCTGATAAGAAGCGCTCTGAAGGTCCGGACCTTGGGGTGAATGACTTGGTGTGGTTGTCTACCAGAAATATCAAGTTGAAGGTTCCCTCGTGGAAATTAGGTCCGAGATTTATTGGTCCTTATAGGGTAATTAAGGTCATTAACCCGGTGGCTTTTCGCCTGGAGCTACCTCAGACTATAAGGATCCATAATGTCTTCCACAGATCTCTGCTTAAGAGATATGTAGAACCTCCTGAACCATTGCCACTACCGCCTCCACCGGTGGTTGTTGATGGCAGTCTGGAGTTTCAGGTAGAAAAGATTGTTGATTCACGATATGTTCGCCGCTCTCTTCAGTACCTGGTGCACTGGAGAGGTTATGGTCCCGAAGAGAGAATGTGGGTGCCAGCATCAGAGATAAAGGCGGACAGACTTATTCGGGCTTTTCATAGGTCCCATCCGGAGAGGCCGGGTCTTGAGGGTCCGGTGGCCCCTCGTAGAAAGGGGGGTACTGTCACGACTGTGACTGATCCAGACAGGTCTGGGAGGAGAAGGTCGCAGCGACTTGCTACTCGCGATAGCTTGTGAGTTTGCTCCGTGGTTCAGGGTATGTCATCCGGGTTTTGCCTTGTGAACCTTTTTGTCCTGACTGGGAGTTTGTAGGCATCCTTCTCAGGTGAGTCCTGTCTGCCACTCCCAGCTACTATATTAGTTTCAGTTTCACTTGCAGTCATTGCCAGATATAGTCCTTACTTCCAGTGCTATTCTGACCTTTGGAGGAGATCGTTTGACGGTATTGCCGTGGAGCTCTGGTCTGGCGTGGACTGTCGTTGTTGGGATCACCTTCTCTGCTCGGGACTGGATAAGTCTATGTTATAGATTGTTTGTTTGTTTGTTTGTTTGTTGCTGTCTTCCCCTGTTGTTCTCCTAGACGTGAGTGATGGTGACTAGTGCTCCCATCTGCCTTTCCCCAGGCTAGTCTTGTTAGGGTGATTAAGGGTTTAGGCATCCTGCTCGCCGCACGGGTTCACATCCCGTCTAGGGTATCAGGGCAGACAGGTGCCAGCTTAGGGTTAGTCAGGGGTGACCATTCTATTTCCCATCCGTAGATGAGGGTCCCCCTTCCCCTCCGTCTGGTGCGACACGACTGCTGCTGGATAGCGGTCGTGACACATCCGTGACAACCTGCTCTATAAAAATAGCACATGATCTAACCTGTCAGATGAACGTTGTGAAAAAAAATAAAATAAAACAGTGCCAAAACAGCCATTTTTTGGTTACCTTACATCACAAAAAACGTAATGTAGAGCGATTAAAAATCACATGTACCCCAAAATAGTACCAATAAAACTTTCACCTTATCCCCCAGTTTCCAAAATGGGGTCACTTTTGGAAGTTTATACTGTAGGGGTGCATCAGGGGGGCTTCAAATGGGATATGGTGTTTAAAAAACAGTCAAAATCTGCCTTCCAAAAACCATATGGCGCTTCTTTGCTTCTGTGCCCTGCCGTGTGCCCTTACATCAGTTTACGAACACATGTGGGATGTTTCTGTAAACCTCAGAATCAGGGTAATAAATGTTGAGTTTTGTTTGGCTGTTAACCCTCGATGTGTTAAAGAAAAAATGGATTAAAATGGAAAATCTGCCAAAAAAGTGAAATTTTGACATTTTATCTCTATTCTCCTTTAATTCTTGTGGAACACCTAAAGGGTTAACAAAGTTTGTAAAAATCAGTTTTGAGTAACTTGAGGGGTGTAGTTTCTACAATGTAGTCATTTAATGGGGGGTTTATATTATGTAAGTCCCACAAAGTGACTTCAGACCTGAATTGGTCCTTAAAAAGTGGGTTTTAGAAATTTTCTTTAAAATTTTTAGAATTGCTTCTAAGATTCTAAGGCTTCTAACGTGCTCAAAAAATAAAATGACATTTACAAAATGATTGAAACATAAAGTAGACACATGGGGAATGTTAAGTAATAAATATTGTATGAGGTATCACTTTCTGTTTTAAAAGCAGATAAATTGAAATTTAGAAAATTGCAAATTTTTCAAAATTTTTGGTAAATTTGGGATTTTTTCATAAATAAAGGTTAACTATATTGACTCAAATTTATGACTGTCATGAAGTACAATGTGTCACGAGAAAACAATCTCAGAATGGCTTGGATAAGTAAAAGTGTTCCAAAGTTATTACCACAAAGTGACACCTGTCAGATTTGCAAAAAATGGCCTGGGCAGGAAGTAAAAACTGGCCTGGGGTAGAAGGGGTTAACTCCTGCCCCACTGTCAATAAACACCTCAATTACCACAGTTTTGGACTCTAGCACCACCTCGGCAGACAGGAGAAATCGGCTACTACCTGTAAATGGAAAAAAGTAAGTTCTCTGGCTCCCCACCCACACCACCTAGAGTAAAATGGGGATAAAACGTAATTTTTTTCAGTTTTCACCTTGACGCTGAACGTAAGGGCAAATATTAACAAAATTTCCCCTTTTTCCGCAGGAAAAACATACTCCCTTCTTATGACTAAAACTCTTGCAAGCAGGCCCTGAGGTAGCTCCCCCTAACTGCATAGGTTCGCCGTCAGACACAAACTCAGGAGTCTCTCCACCCAAAGTGTCAGAGGAAGCCGCCACGGTATATGATGATTCGTCCTGAGATGGAGGGACCTTAGATCTCTAAGGCGTTTATCAATATGTACAGCAAGGGACATAGCCGCTTCCAATGACTCAGGATTTTTGTGAAAGGCCAACACGTCCTTTACCCTCTCGGATAATCCCTGACAGAATTGGCTACGGAAGGCTGGATCATTCCACTCCGTATCCATAGCCCATCTCCTAAATTCAGAGCAATAGATCTCCGCAGAGAGCTCTCCCTGCTGTAAACCACGTAATTTAGTCTCGGCCTGAGAGATCCGGGACATCGTAGATAAGACCTAGAACTCTGAAAAATTCATCTACCGACCAGAGGGATTGTGATACGGTCGGTAGAGAAAAAGCCCAAGACTAAACGTCCCCTTTAAGCAACAAAATGATAACATCAACTCTTTGACTCTCATCCCCAGATGAGAGCGGACATAAATTAAAGTACAATTTACACGACTCTCTGAACCGAATAAAATTATTGGTTCCCCCTAAAAATCTGTCCAGAAGTGCAACCTTAGGTTCAGGACAGGCCTGGTAACTACTACTGGCACCAGTAGCCTGTGATCCCATGTAGATTGTAAGCCCTCACGGGCAGGGCCCTCTCTCCTTCTGTACCAGTTTGTAACTCGTCTTGTTCATGCTTAGTACAATTGTCTGTATTATGTATGTATACCCCTTATCATATGTATAGCGCCATGGAATAAATGGTGATTTAATAATTAATAATAATAATAATCTGCGTGCTGAGGTCAGCTACCTCGAAAGACAGACCCTGCAATTGTCTAGACAGTGCAGCGATAGAATCCATAGCCTCACTGACACAAACAAAAATTGTCACATAGTGATATGGGAGGGAACACCACACCGACAACAAGAGGGAAGGGAAAAGTAACTAGGCCTCAAATCTAGGGAAAGGGAAATGAACACCACCTATGGAAACCCTTATCCTAGCCCTGACTCCTATCCATATGAACGGACCTCGAGGGTAGGAATGTTCATACACTGTAACCTGAGACCCTGAAAACCCTGAATTGCCCTGGAGTAGTGTCTGGGCTTGAGACCTTCCAATATGAATGAACAAGTGTCTTCCTGAGGCCTAGTAACAAAAGACAGAGGGGAAACAACAAAATATAAAAGGGAAGTAACACTTAACTTCTGAAGTAAATGGACGAGCAGGAACTCAGAAGAGGATCATACACCAGCACTTCCAATACCAAACTGAAGCTATCAACCGCATAGCATGATGGGTGAAGCCAGACTGAATAGGGGAGTTGGAATGACCACTAAGCTACACTGAAACCAGTAAAACCAAAGAAGCTGTCAGATCAGATCACATGTGCATCCAGTCTCTTAGATCTTCTGACACCTGTCACGTTAGAGACCGTGACACATGGCTTTACTTCAATAGCGATTATCCTTGTGACATATTTCCTTTAAAGGGGCAGGGCGCTGTGGATGACACTGGTAAGGGAGCAGAGTGCTGTGGAGGTCACAGTTCAGGGGGCAGGTAGGGTGGCCATTCAGGCCACCCTCAAAAAATGCACTTGAAAACCCCGCCCCCAGGTCCACTAAGCCTCTCCAGTGACCTGGTTAGGCCACGCCCCTTCCCACACTGCAGCCAATGGGGATTGAAAAAATTAAGGTAAAAATCAACTTCTGTCAGCTGCAGTTGTGGGAGGGAGGTTGACTTTTTCCCTGCAGTTCACACTTAGACAGCACAGTGCTGCTGTCTGAGAGTGAGCTGTTCAAAAGGACTTCCCTGTGTCCGTCCAGGCCCTGCGCCAGACGGAGGACAGGGAGTCTGAAAGCCGGACTGTCCTGCCTAAAACCAGACCTCTGGGCACCCTAGGGGCAGGGTGCTGTGGAGGTCAGTGTTAAGGGGCAGATTGCTGTGAAGGCCATGTTAAGGGGGCGGGGTGTTGTGGAAATCACTGTTAAGGAGACTGGGTACTGTGGAGGTCACTAATAAAGGGGCGGCCACTGTGGAGGTCGCTGCTAAAGGGATGGGTCGCTGTGGTGGTCTCTATTAAGGGGGCAGGAAACGGTGGAGGTCATGGTTAAGGGAACAGTCCGCTATGGAGGTCAGTGTTAAGGACCGGGGTGCTGTAGAGGTCACTGTTCAGGGGGTGGGGTGTTGTTGAGGTCCCATTTTAAGGGAACGGAGCTCTGTGGAGGTCACTGTTAAGGGGGCGTGTTATTCTGTAAATCACTGTTAAGAAGATGGGGTACAGTGGAGGTCACTAATAAAGAGGTGGACGCTGTGGAGGTCACTGTTAAAGGGGAGGGAGCTGTGGATGTTACTGTTAAGGTGGCAGGCTGCTGTGGAGGTAAATGTTAAAGGGGCAGGAACTGTGGAGGTCACTGTTAAGGGTGGAGGGGACTGTAGAGGCCACTATTAAAGGGGCAGCGGGGTACTGTGAGGTCACTGTTACGGCAGCGGGGTACTGTAAGGTCACTGTTAGGAAGCGGGGTACTGTGGCAGTCACTGTTAAAAGGACAGTCGCTGTGGAGGTTTCTGTTAAGGGGGCCGGGAATGGTGGAGGTCAGTGTTAAGGGGACAGTAACTCCGGTCAGTGTTAAGGGGCGGGTGCTGTGGAGGTCACTGTTAAAGGGGCGGCCCCCTGTGGAGGTCACTTTCAAGGGGGTGGGGTGCTGTGGAACTCACTGTTAAAGGGGCAGGCTGCTGTGAATGTCAAAGTTAAGAGGGTGGGCTGCTGTGGACGTCCCATTTTAAGGAGACGCGGTACTGTGGTTGGGTCAGTGTTAAGGGGTGGGGGGCTGTGGAGGTCACTGTTAAGGGGTGGGGTGCTGTAGATGTCACTGTTATAGTGGATACTGTTGATATCTTTCAACGACACACACAAACATTAAATAGATTAAATATACTCGTGCGAAGTCGGGTCCTTCAGCTAGTGAGATATAAAAATGAACAAAAATATACAATATCAGAAACTTAAAGAATTAATAGACCATCCAGTTTTCAGGAACCGAAGCCCCAACTCAGTAATCTATTAATGTCAGCCGCAGGATGAAAATAGAACTTAAGGTCCCATTGGAAATATTCAAGTAGACATTAATGTCCCCGATTATTTGACAATGTCCAAAAGTTCTCCAAATGGTACCAAGCTTTTTTTACACTAATAATTAATTCCCGAAGTTATTACGTGAAGTGTCGCGTGACTTCGCAAAGTAATAACTTCGGCTCATTGGAGCTAATACATTCTAATATTGTACGGAACAGGATCTCCATGCAGTATTGCAACAACGTTTTTTACGAACTGACTTCGGATGTATCATCCGAGGTCGATTCGCTCATCCCTATTAATAATGTATTGTGATTGTCCATATTGCCTCCTTTGCTGTCTGGATTCACTTTTCAATCACATTATACACTGCTCATGTCCATGGTTACGACCACCCTGCAATCCATCAGTGGTGGTCGTGCTTACACACTATAGGAAAAAGCAACAGCCTATGTGAGCTCCCATGGTCCCGGCAACCAACGAGGCCAGCGCTTCCTAAAGAGATACAGTAAACTATGAGCTACAATAAACTAAAGTTAGTGATAAGGAGACATGACATGACATTTCATCATGTAACCTGCCATCTTCATGATGAAGTTATCATTGGACTATTGATTAAGATGGAGTTATCTAAAAAATGTCAGAAGACACAGCCGAAAAATGAAGATAGCTTCAAAGGCAAGCATGGATGGGCATAATCCAAAGCATTTAAAGGAACAACAGGAGAGCCAACTGAAATGTTAGGAACCAAACATTGACCAACAATAAATTAATCAGTAAAAAAAAAAAGAATGGTAGATTATTTTTCTATTACCCCCTGCAGAAAATAAACAGCCAGTGGTCACAAGTCACACTGGGACATGGCACCGCTGAGGCATGTGAATGGCTGCAACAGTGCACATGACCACAGATGGGATGTCACACTTCTGGTCAACAGAGACCAGAAGCTGGGAGGACGGGACCCTCTGCACAGGAACTAAATTGTTATCAATGAGTAAGAGGCTTTTTTTTTTTTTTAACATTTTACAAACATTTCTGGTCATATTCCTTAAAGGAATCATCTGAGATCGGAAACCCCTTTGTATATTTCCAGGCAGGGTGCAGGAATTAAAAACTGACTTGTCACTGGTGCTACCATTTCAGTGCCAAGCTCTCTTTTCCTTCTCCCTGCACATGTCACTGCTGAGGCGATTGGCCAGCGGTGGTGACGTTCAAGTAGACCTTACGTTTCCATTTCAGCGAGGGATGGATGCAGAGAAGAAGAGAGCTCAGTGCTGGAACTGGAGTGCTGGTGACAGGTGAGTCGGAGAGTGTAACAGGTTTACAAAGTGCTAAAATCAATAAAGTAAACCAAAAAGGTGATGTTTTTGTGGCACTGGTCAATGTCAGTTAAAATCCATTGAAGCTGGGAATTTTTTTTATTGGAGTTTTTTTTTATGGGAAGGTATTATCCAGGAGAAGCCGACAATTCAGCCGAATTTTTTATTTTGGAGGACAATTGTATTTATAATCTAAAAAGAAAAAGCCAGACTATTAAAGAAGGTCCCCATACACATAACATTAATATCACCTGATCCTGGCAATTTCAACCAGACTGGATGACCACCTAACATGTATGGGGATGTCCCAACTCACAATGGTAGATGTCAGGGAAAGGCCTCATGCACACGACCGTTGTGTGCACCCGTGGCCGTTGTTCCGTTTTCCGTGATTTTCTGCGGACCCATTGACTTTCAATGGGTCCGTTGAAAACTCGGAAAATGCTCCGTTTGTCATCCGCCTCCGTGATCCGTGTATCCTGTCCGTCAAAAAAATATGACCTGTCTTATTTTTTTGACGGACAACAGTTCACGGACCGATTCAAGTCAATGGGTCCGTGAAAAAACACGGATGCACACAAGATTGGCATCCGTTTCCGTGATCCGTGTCCGTAGGCTACTTTCATACAGACGGATCCGAAGAGCCGTCTGCATAAAAGCTTTTTCAGAGCTGAGTTTTCACTTTGTGAAAACTCAGATCCGACAGTATATTCTAACACAGAGGCGTTCCCATAGTGATGGGGACGCTTCAAGTTAGAATATACTACGAACTGTGTACATGACTGCCCCCTGCTGCCTGGCAGCACCCGATCTCTTACAGGGGGCTGTGATCCGCACAATTAACCCCTCAGGTGCCGCACCTGAAGGGGTTAATTGTGCATATCATAGCCCCCTGTAAGAGATCAGGGGCTGCCAGGCAGCAGGGGGCAGACCCCCCTCCCTCCCCAGTTTTAATTTCATTGGTGGCCAGTGCGGCCCCCCCTCCCTCTATTGTATTAATATCATTGGTGGCCAGTGTGCGGACCCCCTCCCTCCCTCTATTGTATTAATATCATTGGTGGCCAGTGTGGACCCCCCCGGCCCCCCCTCCCTCCCTTTATTGTATTATCATTGGTGGCCAGTGTGCGGCCCCCCTCCCTCCCTCTATTGTATTATCATTGGTGGCCAGTGTGCGGCCCCTCTCTCTCCCTCTATTGTATTAATATCATTGGTGGCCAGTGTGCGGCCTCCCCTTTCCTCCCCCCAATCATTGGTGTCAGCGAAGAGTTCCGATCGGAGTCCCAGTTTAATCGCTGGGGCTCCGATCGGTAACCATGGCAACCAGGACGCTACTGCAGTCCTGGTTGCCATGGTTACTTAGCAATATTAGAAGCATCATACTTACCTGCTGCGCTGTCTGTGACCGGCCGGGAGCTCCTCCTACTGGTAAGTGACAGATCATTAAGCAATGCGCCGCACAGACCTGTCACTTACCAGTAGGAGGAGCTCCCGGACGGTCACAGACAGCGCAGCAGGTAAGTATGATGCTTCTAATATTGCTAAGTAACCATGGCAACCAGGACTGCAGTAGCGTCCTGGTTGCCATGGTTACCGATCGGAGCCCCAGCGATTAAACTGGGACTCCGATCGGAACTCTCCGCTGCCACCAATGATCGAGGGGGGGGAGAGGGGAGGCCGCACACTGGCCACCAATGATATTAATACAATAGAGGGAGGGGGGGCCGTGGGGGCCGCACACTGGCCACCAATGATATTAATACAATAGAGGGAGGGAGGGGGGCCGCACACTGGCCACCAATGATAATACAATAAAGGGAGGGGGGGGCCGGGGGGGCCGCACACTGGCCACCAATGATATTAATACAATAGAGGGAGGGAGGGGGGTCCGGGGGGGGCCGCACGCTGGCCACCAATGATAATACAATAGAGGGAGGGAGGGGGGTCCGGGGGGGGCCGCACGCTGGCCACCAATGATAATACAATAGAGGGAGGGAGGGGGGCCGGGGGGGGCCGTACTGGCCACCAATGAAATTAAAACTGGGGAGGCAGGGGGGTCTGATCCCTGCTGCCTGGCAGCTCCTGATCTCTTACAGGGGACTATGATACGCACAATTAACCCTCCTCAGGTGCGGCACCTGAGGGGTTAATTGTGCTGATAACAGCCCCCTGTAAGAGATCGGGTGCTGCCAGGCAGCAGGGGGCAGTCATGTACATAATTCTTAGTATATTCTAACTTGAAGCGTCCCCATCACCATGGGAACGCCTCTGTGTTAGAATATATTGTCGGATCTGAGTTTCACGATCTAACTCATATCCGACAGTATATTCTAACATAGAGGCGTTCTCATGGTGATGGGGACGCTTCAAGTTAAAATATACCATCGGATTGGAGAAAACTCCGATCCGATGGTATAATAGGGACTCCTGACTTTACATTGAAAGTCAATGGGGGACGGATCCGTTTGAAATTGCACCATATTGTGTCAACGTCAAACGGATCCGTCCCCATTGACTTGCATTGTGAGTCAGGACGGATCCGTTTGGGTCCGCACGGCCAAGCGGACACCAAAACGATTTTTTCTTCATGTCCGTGGATCCTCCAAAAATCAAGGAAAACCCACGGAAGAAAAAACGGACACAGAGCACGGACCAACGGAACCCCGTTTTTGCGGACCTTAAAAAAAAACGGTTGTGTGCATGAGGCCAAAGGATTAGGACTGGCCTTGATGTCTAAGGCTGGGTTCACACGGGCGTGTCCGGATTAGGTCCGGATGCGTCCCGGTGTATTGCGGCAAACCCGCGCGATTAGGTACGCAATTGCAGTCAGTTTTGACTGCGATTGCGTTCCGATGTTCAATTTTTATCGCGCGGGTGCAATGTGTTTTGCACGCGCGTGATAAAAAACCGACTGTGGTACCCAGACCCGAACTTCTTCACAGAAGTTCAGGCTTGGGTTCGGTGTTGTGTAGATGTTATTATTTTCCCTTATAACATGGTTATAAGGGAAAATAATAGCATTCTGAATACAGAATGCTCAGTAGGTGATCAATTGAGGGTTAAAAAAGAAATAATAATTAACTCACCTTCTCCTCTTGATCGCGTAGTTCCCGGTCTCTTCTTTACCTCTTTAATGATGAACTACCGGCTAAAGGACCTGTGGTGACGTCAGATCACATGCTCCAATCACATGGTCCATCACCATGAGTTAATTTTTTTTTTTTTTAACCCTCAATTGATCACCTACTAAGCATTCTGTATTCAGAATGCTATTATTTTCCCTTATAACCATGTTATAAGGGAAAATAATACAGTGAATAGACTGTCACCTAGCAACCATGCGTGAAAATCGCACCGCATCCGCACTTGCTTGCGGATGCTTGCGATTTTCACTCAGCCCCATTCACTTCCATAGGGGCTGTCCTGCGTTAAAAACGCTGAATATAGAGCATGCTGCGAATTTCAAGCATTGCAGAAGTGATGCGTGAAAAAAAACGCTCATGTACACAGCCCCATTGAAATGAATGGTGCCGGATTCAGTACGGGTGCAATGCGTTCACCTCCTGCATTGCACCCGCGCGGAAATCTCGCCCGCGTGAACTCAGCCTAACAGTTTATTCACCTCTCTCCCATGGAGAACACATGCACATTCAACCAAGCAAATGATGCATATGTATGGGAGGGTAGAAGGAGTAATGATTCAGCAAAAAGGTACAGTATATAAGGTGTATGATCCTTTAGTGGTGTATGACTGGGGGCAGATGGTAGTTAACTAGCTATTTATGAAGAAGCGATAAGAGTTATTACTTTCCCTCTCTAATTATTAACAGATGAATGACTTGCCCCTTAGTCTATCTGTACATTGAACTCAAATTTCTGCCTCCTGTTCATAATGACAATGCAGATCTAAGGAGTATATTTAATTGCTTACTCATCTCACAAATTATAAGCATGTGATGTCACAATGTGTGGTAAAACTGGTAAAAATAGGAACCTTTTCAGACAAACCTAGACTTGTATTATGGACAGGCAAGTGCTTGGCTCCATGTCATAGTACAGTTCCCATCTAGAGGTAGCCACTGGGTTTCAGAAGATTGACCTATTGAAAGGTCTGTGCAGAAAGGAAAAATTCTCTGTATCACCTGGAAATGAGCTATCACCCGGGACCCCCCACTGGGTTTGCTTGCTCTGAGTGGCTCAGAGGCTGACATACAGTAGCAGCAGTCAGGCAGGTCCCTGGGCAGAACGTCATTCTGTGTTGAGCTGCTGATGAAGGTGGATGGATCTCTGGCAGTGTCTCACAAAAAATAATTTTAGAGTATACAGAGGCACAAGCAAGCATCAATTCTAGTGTAACAGGGATAGTGTAGGAAAAGAATAGAAATAAATATTTAGGCAGTATTTTAGGGACTTTGAGCAGGGAAGGCATTGATGGAGTGAGGGGCCGGGCCCACTGCTTAGTACAGCTGTTGTGGATGCAGTTCTGCATCACAAGACTAACCATTAATTGTTTTTTTCATTTGAACAGAGATATTTTTTTTAAAAAAAATCTACATAGGCTTATTGCCAGCACAGCACCCTAAAAGTGTTCTGCTGCTGAGCAACTGCACTTTTGTTTTTCAGTGCATTATTTCAGTCCATGTTATTAAACTCATTGCATAATAGCAGAAATAACACCAAGAGTTATCCATGAGTCAGACAAACCAACTAGAGTGGTCTAGCCACAGTGGAGATCATACTTACCTGGTCCCCAACGGGTTCAGTGCTTAATGCTCTCAGACCGGCTCTTCATCTCTCCCTGCTGCGCTGAGCTCAACATCTTTTTATGGGGGGGGGACACATTACTGCTGCAGCCAATCACAGACTGCAGCGGGGACCTGCTCCCCTTGCATCATGACAACTGGTCGGCAGAAAGAGGAAGAACAGGAGTGTCAGACACTGAATCCAGCAGTGGGGACTGGGTAAGTATGATCTTCATCATGGGTCAGCCATTCTGGGAGGTCTGTCTTACTCTTGGTCGGATAACCATTTTCATTTCAGTTAGTTATCGAGAGAATTCTTACCCCTTGTTAAAGGGGTTGTCCCATGAAAATATTCTACATTTTTCAACCCAACAACTGGATCTCACTACTTTTGAAAATGCGTGTAAATAGAAATTTAGTATAGCCACTGAGTTATTTAATAAAATCTATCTGTATAGCGCCACCTGCTGTTTGTTTATTTCCTTTGTTTCTCTATCCACCTTAAATTTTTTAGTTGAATGCACATGCTCAGTTCTGTCCTTCAACTGCCGCCATCCATATCTACTGTTAGAAGCTATGACAGTTCCATGGAAAGAGCTGCGGCAGAAAGTACACCCCCCCTGAGCAGTGATAGGGAGAGAGCTGCAGCAGAAAGAACATGCCCCCTTAGAAAGAAACCTGACATAAATCTAGCAGAGCAATAGGAGCAATGAGTCACAAGATCTCTGGATTCATGTGAGGTACAGGTCTTCTCTATCCTTACTATATTTAATCATGGGATAACTAGGCAATCATTAGTGATAGAGACTGGATAATCTTATTGCTAGAAAAAGAGATATAGTGGCTCACCCATCTCAATTTCTGGTAGTAGGTGCACTGTTATAGGCCTACCCCACAGCCTTTTAGTAATAATTGTCTATATTGCAAAATGTTAACAGGCACTTAATCACCTGGACCTGCGTTAAGAATTCGCTTTTTATTATATCAAAACAATTAGATATAACAATAAAAAATAAGAAGTATATGAAATATACAAGAATATATACAAATAAAAAAATGGGAAGAAAAAATAAAAATTAAAAATACAGTATAAGCCACATTTGTATCATGAATTCATATGGTGGTTAATCAGATATCAGTTATTTATAGTCCGTAATCAAGTATACATAAACATAATTCCCATTCTGCGAGATATATAAATGAGTTAGATGATAAAAAAAGATTAAATGAGATCTGTTTCCTAAAAATTAAATGGACTGGGAATTAAATGAGGAGTACTGTTACTTAATCCAGGAAAAAAGTTAATCACATTAATTGATCCAAATGTTCTCAATTCATTCAATAGTCACATTAGTTGATCCAAATATCATTAATTCATCCAATAATCAATGTTCATGATTAAGGTAGATAATCAGTACTGTCACTTAATCCGGGTTATATACTCAACCTCGTTTGAAAATCAATGTTCATGATTATGAATGGTTAATATCGTTACTTGATCCAAATAATATACTCAGTTTCATTTAATGTTCATGATTATTAGTATATTTGTTATTTTTTTCATTCCCCTTTTAAAGTGCATATGTATCTCTCATCTGTTTAGATTGTCCATATAACGTTATGGTTCAGGATTAAGATGAACTAATCTAATTAAATAGTTGGAATATGTATACATTCCTTGTGAGGAATATGGATTAATATTTACTGTCGGCCATGTCCTCACACCCACTATTTGTTGAAAGATGTCAGAGGAAATCAAGCTCCACAGGGGGGCCCTGCTTCAAAGCCACAACCAGATAGCAGGAAACTCATAGCAGGCCACAATGGGTTACATTTTACACCTCCAGTCAGACAGCACGGATCCTGCAGGAAAAACCCCAGCAGGAGGTATCAGCCCTTGCCAGGATCAATGATACCTCCCAGACATGTTTGCACCTACATTTCATAAGGAATTATGAAATCGCCCAGCCATCGCAGGCGCAAACCGGATACATATTTGTGTCCCAGTGGTCATGATGAACGTGCCCAGGGTCTTTGTTTGAGGCTAGGATGCCCGGCAGGGGAGATATACATATCTCCCCACAGAAACCAAATAACAGTACCATGCTTGGACTCTAGTTGTAGCCGGAACCCAGGCGGATCAATTTGGCCCGGTAACATCTTCCTGCGACATTCTGGTCTGGGGCTATGAGCCCTAAGGGGTTTTATGGGTCATTTGCTGCCAGCACCAGAGTAGGAGGGGTGGACCCTACCCATAGGCGGGGAAGGAAGCGGCCGGCTACAGGTCATAAGCCCATGCAAGCCAGCGGGCGGCGCCTTCTTCTGAAAGGGGGTCACATCGTGCAAATGTGTTTGGAGAGACCTGGAAACCGCTAACATCACCGCCCCCCGCGTGACTGCAGCTAAGGACTGTTCCACCATCATAGAACTTTCAACTACACGGTAACTGAATTTTGCTCTGCTTAACCCTGTTGTACCTATATCACCTGTATCTGTAACCTCAGACCACTGTATATATTCTCTGTAAATATTGTGTTATATCTAGTATGCCCTTAAGGCGATTAAATATATAATTTAATCTTGTGCTATCTTGTATCTCAATCATGAATCCCCACAGCCGTGTTTCGGCCTAGCTATAAGCTAGCGCGGGTTGGTTTCTCACCCTATATAATCCCGTTAGCGGACCGGGCTTATATCAAACGAGAAGCTGGTGGCAGCTACTCGGGCTGAGACAGCGCTGTTTTCACTGCGGCAATGAAAAGGCTCTCTCAGCTTGTTGCCTCTCTGTGCCCGCGTGGACAGGAGGTGTCTGTGTAAACTGTACCAAGCTGACCTTTCCTGCTCCTCTGGAGGGCGTAACGTCACGCTTTGGTAACTCGTGACCATACCGCGTCTTATGAGCTCGACATAGGTGACGTCAAGCGGGCACGAGGTGTGGTATTCGTCACATTCCTAATACTCAAAAATTAAATTCCTGCCTGAATAGAACGTACGCCAAGTCTAAATACCTTCAGCTCCGCCCCTCTGTAGGCGCGGTCTCGGGGACAAGCCAATCACAGCGGGGGTGTCAATAGACTCTTCCGCTGCTCAGTGTCCGCTTGATGATGTAGCGGTGCTGAGGAGTGCAAGGTAATCGCACTCTCATATTGCAAGGGAATCAATTGGTGGCCCTGTTTGTCATCTAACTTGCAAATACTGCAGTGTTCACCATAAGGATAGAATGTACCACATATAAGTCATTTTGTTTCCAATTGAGCAGAACACATGGATGGATGAATTCCATGAGAAGGGGGAATTTTAAATGAGGTAATAATAATATTACCAAAGTATAATGTTGTATTCAGATATAAAAGTAGGTATACGCTTTAAGGGGGCATACAACATAAATAAATATATATACATATGTCCCTATAGTATGCAGAACAATGAGTCTCTATCTGCAGGTGCCATAAATGTACATATATAGAGACTACCAGAATGTAGGATACACAAAAGTATCCAGGGATCTACACATGAAAATGAATTTCGCTATATAAAGCAAGCATATGAGATGGCATCATTCAGACCCAATGGTTTCACAGTTTGCATTCTGAAAATCCATTGGGCTTCCTTCCGTAAAAGAACGATGTCCACATCACCACCTCCTATAGGACATGCAACATGTTCGATCCCTTGAAATCTCAATACTTCACTTTTTCTGGCATGACAATCACTCACATGCTGTGCTATAGGTGTTTCTGACTCATTTCTGATGTCTGAAAGGTGCTCCCCAATTCCCTTTCTAAATTTGCGTTTTGTTTTACCAACGTATTGTTTGCCACATTCACAAGTTAAGAGGTAGATAACACCTACCATCTTGCAATTCACAAAGGATCTCAGCCCGTATATAGTCCCTGTACTCGTACTGCTGAAGTATTTGCCCTTCTTGATATATTTACAGATGGAGCACATTCCACATGGGAACGTGCCTTTCAGATTAGTACTAAGCCATGTTTGGCTGGTTTTGGGGCCTGATATAGGTTGTGAATCAGATGGTCTCTTAAATAGTGATTTTGAAGGTAAGTAATGGAAGGACGTTCTGTCAGTAACAGTCCAATATCTGGGTCAGATTTTAAAATACCCCAGTGTGATGAGATAATTTCCCTGATCGCAGAGTCAGATCTATCGTAGGTGCCAATGATTCTAAATACTTTGTCTTCCTCACTTCTTGTTTTCGGACATAGAAGCTGTTCAAGATTACTGCAGAGCGCATGTTGGTATGCCACGATTCTGAAATCAAATCTTAAGATCTCAACCCTGAAATCTGCCAGTTCGAAGCAGTTCCTCCGGGCTCTCAAAAATTGCCCTTTGGGTATGCCTCTCTTTAGGGCTATTCGGTGGCCACTGTCCCACTTTAGGAGGTTGTTTGTTGGCGTAGGTTTCCTAAACAGGTTGTTCACTATTTTCCCTGAATTGTCCAATGCAATGGAAAGTTCCAAAAATAATGATTTTTGGCTTCTATAGTAGATGTAAAGTACAAGCCAAGTTGGTTCACATTCAGTTTAGTAACTGTGAGGAATATGGATTAATATTTACTGTCAGCCATGTCCTCACACCCCCCATTTGCTGACAGACAGCAGAGGTAGGGATTTCCCTGCTTCAAAGCCCCCCAGCCCTGATTGCAATTTGATGCACCTCTTGGCATGACTCAGTGTACATGCCAAATAAGTTTCCACCCCCCCCCCCCCCAGCCAACTGAGTGTCAGTTGGCCAGGAAGACACCCCTCAGGGGGTCCAAGCTTCAAGGAGAAGTTCACACCTCTGTGCAGCAGTTGGGAGCCACCTGAATCTGCAGGAAAACCCCCTGCTGTGGGTATCTGCTTTTGCCTGGATCAATGAGATTTCCTAGACATATTGGCACCTACCTCTCATAAGGAATTATGAATCACCTGGCCATCGCAGACGCAAACCGGATACATATTTGTGTCCCGGTGGCCACGAGGTACGGTCCCATGGTCTTTGTTTACTCGTACCCAGTCGGGGTAGGGAGATACCCATATCTCCCCATAGAAGCCACCTACCGGTACCAGGTTTGGGCTCTACTTGTAGCCGGAACCCAGGCAGGTCCATTAGTCCCAGAACCATCTCCCTGTGACCCTCTGGTCTGGAGCTATGACCCCTAAAGGGTTTTGTGGGTCATTCACCGTCAGCCCAGAAGAGGGGGAGTTGACCCCTCCCTGAGGCAGGGAGGGGATGGGCCAGCTACAGGTTAAAAGCCTGGTGCCAGCAAGTAGGCGGCGTCTTTTCTCTGAAGAGGGGTCACATCCTACACATGTGTTTAGAGGGACCCAGGAAATAGCAGGAGATCACAGCCCCTCGTGTGGCCTCCAGGCTCAGGACATCCCAAGGAACTTTCATCATACTTGGTAACTTACTTTCACACTGCTTAATCCTATTGTACCCATATAATCATGTATCTGTAATCTCAGACCACTGTATATATTGTCTGTGTATATTGTGTCACATCTAGTGTGCTCTTACAGCGATTAAATCTATAATTTAATCTTGTGCTATCTTGTATCTCGATCACGAATCCCCACGTCCGTGTTTTGGCCTAGTTATAAGCTACCGCGGGTTGGTTTCTGACCCTATATAATCCCGTTAGCGGACCGGGCTTATATCAAACGAGAAACTGGTGGCAGTTACCCGGGCTGAGTGTGGGCTGTTTTCACTGCGGCAGTGAAAAGGCCCTTCCAGCTTGTTGCCTCTCTGTGCCTGCGTGGACAGGAGGTGTGTGTGTAAACTATACTAGCCTGACCTTACGTGCTCCTCTGGAGGGCGTAACTTCACGTTTTTGGTAAACCCCGTGATCATACCAGGTCTCGTGAGCTCGACGTGGTTGACGTCAGCGGACACGAGGGGTGGTATTCATCACAGTAACGAATTGATGGAATTCAGCCTCATGTCCTTTCCATAACATAAAAACATCATTGATAAATCTTAACCAAAGTATTATCGATGATGTGTATCGTTCCATGGTGTCGGAAAAAACTACCTCAATCTCCCACCAGCCCAGGAAAAGGTTGGCATAAGTCGGGGCACATCGGCTCCCCATTGCCACACCCCTGAGCTGGAGGAAGATCTGGTCCGCGAATATAAAGATGTTCCGTGTCAGAATAAATGTAATTAGTTCAGTGAGGAAATTATTATGTCGTTGACAGTGCCCTCCTCTTTGCTGGAGAAAAAACTGTATAGCTTGGCATCCTTTATCATGTGGGATGGAGCTATACAAGGCTTCAACGTCTAGGCTAGCCAGCCACGTTCCTTCTTCACATTGAATCCCATCTAGTCGTTTAAGAACGTCCATTGTGTCTCTCACATAGGATGGGAGCCCTTCCACGAATGGTCTTAGAATCGTGTCAACATACGTACTGATGTTTGATTTAAGGCTCCCTATCTAAGACACAATAGATCTCCCTTTCAGTGGTGTAAGCCCTTTGTGTAGCTTTGGCAAACTATAAAATGTTGCCAACGTTGAGTGTTCGGGGTTGGGAAATGGGAATTCATCCTTACTAATGAGGTTATCTGTTTGAGCTTTGAGCAAGATATCATTGAGTTCTTTTTTATACGCTAAGGTGGAATCATGTGATAGCTTTTTATACGTCTGTTGGTCAGTCAGGATATTCGTGCCCATTTCCTCATACTGTTTATATCCGAGGATCACAATGTTGCCCCCTTTATCCGACGGCTTGATCACAGTGTTTTTGTCAAGCTCCAGTTGTTTGAGGGCTAAATATTCTTCCTTACTCATGTTGCCACCAGATTTCCCCTCCCTTTTATTGGCCATTTCTAATAAACGTAGTTTTTCTGTGACAACTATTTTTTGGAGGGTATTCTTAATTTTGTGACTGGGCCATCCCCCATACTCTGATGGCAGTCCAGAATCCATATATAGGTCTGCCAATAGTTGGACATCAGGGAGATCCTGTTCCTCTATGCCCAACTCCTGGCACGTACGCCTCTCATGAGTAAGGAAGAACTTTTTCCATTTTAATTTACGTGCAAAAAGGTGTAAATCCTTGGCCCATGTGAATAAATCAAAGCTGCGTAATGGAACGAAAGACAAACCCTTTTTAATAGTTGTATTTCTGTGTCGGTTAGCTGGCGTGAACTTAAATTCCCCACCTGCAAATCATCCCTGGTATTCATCATTTTGGGGATACTTGCTACGTCTTGTTTCGCAGGAAATATTCTGACACTGGGAGGAGTATTGGCTAAAAAAGCACCTCTATTATTTCTTCCCCTTCTGCCTCGACCACCGCGGTTCCTACCACTGTATGGTCTTCTCTGATTTTGAGTTATACCTCTTCCTAATCCTGCGTTAAATGTATCTGTTTCACACTCGGATGAGGACAGTTCTATGTCGATTTCAAGCGGGGATGTCTGTTTAGAGTTATAATCAAATACTCTACCCTCCTTGTAATCAGGAATGTCTCTGTTGAATAAGGAGTGTTTTTTCTCCTTTAATTGAGCTGTGAATTTTTCTATAGTTTGTTGCAAGTTAATCTCCTTTCTATTACCAGTATATTCTGGGTTGTCAATAAATTTCCTGATTTGTTCGTGCTCTTCTTTCAGTTCACTTTCGCTCTTGCCATATTTTTTTTTCTTCATCAAGCAGACGTCTCATAAGTCTGAGAGATGATTCAATTGACTCTTTTTCCCATTTGCTCAGAAATTCACTTGATCTCATCTGGGCAGTAGGGAGGATCGGATTTCTCAGGCCTCTTGGGACAATTTTGTTCTTTAAATATGTCTCCAAAGCCTGCACCTCCCACCACGACCGTATGTAGTTTTTATAAATTTTATTTACGTTTTTGAAACACAATGAAATGTTCAAATACTGCGCCTGAGCTTTTTCAGAAAAGACGTCAGATGGATCTCCCATCCATTTATCTGCAGTAATATGATTAGACAAGAAGTCTGCCATCCTCTTTTTAAATTAACGAAAGTTTGATCTGATCTAAGGAAATAGTTTTAATACGTATACGTTCCTAATACTCAAAAATGAAATTCCTGCCTGAACTACAACATTATCCTTTGGTATTATTCGTTGCCTCATTTAAAATTCCCCCCTTCTTTTGGAATTCATCTGTATATATATTCTCCTATGTGTTCTGCTCAATCGGAAACAAAATGACTTATATGTGGTACATCCGATCCTTATGGTGAACGCTGCAGTATTTGCAAGTTGGATGACAAACAGGGCCACCAATTGATTCCCTTGCGATATGAGATTGGGAATACCTTGCACTCCTCAGCACCACTACATCATACAAGCGGACACTGAGCAGCTGGAGAGTCTACTGACACCCCCGCTGTCATTGGCTTATCCCAGAGACCACGGCTCCTGAGGGGCGGAGCTGAAGCTATTTTGACTTGGCTAGCGAGTGGCCGGTATGGCCATCACAGCGCCGATATGCTGCTACTTCACACACCACCCTGTGTGAAGTTTTAACACTGTTCAATCGTTATACCACAGGTAGGTGCACACAAACAGAAAAAGGCATTAACCCCTACAAGGCACACAAAAACACACAGCAAGCAATGGACAATTAACCCCTGCCATACTGAATAGGGAAGAGATACAAACACAGTGGTAATGTTCACATCCACAGGATACATGGAGCAGTGGCACCCCGAGCCATAACGGGACGTGGCCCTAGATTGCTCCCATAAGCAGCCAACACTGGTATGCTCAGAAGAGGGCCACCAGTGAACACCATAGTAATACTAAGGCCTCAAACACATGACTGTATCCGTTTTGTGCTCCTCAAAACACGAATACTGGCCGTTTGCATCCCACATTTTCTCCTTCCGCATGTCCAGTTCTTTGTTAGAAATGCCTATTCTTGTTCCCAAAATGGACAAGAATAGGACGTGTTCTATCTTTTTTGCGGGGCCATGTTACAGGCATACTGATGCGGACACCATACAGTGTGCTGTTCGCATCTTTTGCAGTCCCATTGAAATGAATCAATGAGTTGGGATCTGAAACCGCAAAAAATGCGGATCGAAAATACGGTCATGTGCATGAGGCCCAAGTTGCAGTACCTATTAAAGGGGTTCTGCAATTTGTTTAAACTGATGATCTATCCTCTGGATAGATCATCAGCATCTGATCAGCGGGGGTCCGACACCCGGGACCCCCGCCGATCAGCTGTTTGAGAAGGCACTCCAGCAGCGCCGCGGCCTTTTCACTGTTTACCAGGGAACGGAGCTTAGCCGCGTCCAGGCCAGTGATACTAGTCGTGACGTCACTGGGCCTGCGGTAAACAGTGAGAAGGCCGCAGCGCTCCTGGACCGTCGCTGCCTTCTCAAACAGCTGATCGGCAGGGGTCCCAGGTGTCGGACCCCCGCCAATCAGATGCTGATGATCTATCCAGAGGATAGATCATCAGTTTAAACAAAGTGCAGAACCCCTTTAAAGGTCTACAATGACCACCTATAGCAGTGATGTCGAACCTTTTAGAGGCCGAGTGCCCAAACTGCAACCCAAAACCCACTTATTTATTGTAAAGTGCCAACACGGCAATTTAACCTAAATACTATAGTTCAATATAGTATATATTCCATGTACTTTATCATTTAGCTATTAAAGCCTGCCTACCTTCAGTGCCCTGCCTGTGCTGTTCATAGTACTCCCTGCGCTGATGAATGGCAGGAAAAGCCTAAGGCATATTGGTACACCATAGACTTTTTTCACAGTGCGGGTGCCCACAGAGAGGGCTCTGAGTGCCGCCTCTGGCACCCGTGCCATAGGTTCGCCATCACTGACCTATAGCAATAAGATTATATTGCAAAATGTTAACAGGCAGTCACTCACCTGGACCTGCGTTAAGAATTCGCTTTTTATTGTATCAAAACAATTAGATATAACAATAAAAAATAAGAAGTATATGAAATATACAAAAATATATACAAAATAAAAAAAATTAAATTTTAAATACAGTATAAACTGCATTTGTATAATGAATTCATATGGTGGTTAATCAGATTTCAGTTATATATATTTATAGTCCTTAATTAACTATACATAAACATGATTCCCATTCTGCGAAATATATAAATAATTGAGTTATATGAGAAAAAAAAGGTAAAAAAAGATTAAATGAGAACTGTTTCCTAAAAATTTTATGGACTGGGTATTAAATGATGAGTACTGTTACTTAATCCAGGAAAAAAGTTAATCACATTAATTGATCCAAATGTTCTCAATTCATCCAATAGTCACATTAGTTGATCCAAATATCATTAATTCATCCAATAATCAATGTTCATGATTAGGGTAGATAATCAGTACTGTCACGTAATCCGGGTTATATACTCAACCTCATTCGAAAATCAATGTTCATGATTATGAATGGTTAATATCGTTACTTGATCCAAATAATATACTCAATTTAATTTAAGAAACAATGTTCGTGATTATTAGTATATTTGTTATTTTTTCATTCCCCTTTTAAAGTGCATATGTATCTCTCATCTGTTTAGATTGTCCATATAACTGTCACACAGGTCTGAAAGATTATCTGCTCATTAGTGATCTGACAGCCTCTTTTGGTTTCACTTTGTCTGTGTTGCTTGTATGTTCACACCTCCTGTTCAGGTGTGGATCATGTGACCTTTACCTCCCCCTATTTAGTTTGACTTCACCCATCACTCCTTGCTCTGGATAGCTTCATTTGGTGTTGGAAGAGCTGGCGTGTGGTTCTAGTTGAAGTCCTGATCGTCCATCGTCCATTGTCCATCGTCCTTCGTCCTTAGAAGTTAAGTGTTCCGCTTGTTGTATTTTGTATTCCTCCCCCACCCTCTGTTGTTTACAAGGCCTCAGTGAGACGCTGGTTCCTTCACCAGGGAAGGAGCGGGTTGTCTCTGCCCTGTCATTAAGTCTAGGGCATCCGAGGGCCACCAGGGTTTTCTAGGTTCCTGTGTATGGGCATCTCTACCATCGAGAGGTGCCCATACGGATAGGAGTTTGGGCCAGGAGCAGGGTATTATAGGTGGTGACCCTTTTCCTTCCCTAGCGGTGAGGCCTTGTGTCTTTTCCCTTCCCTCTTGTTGTCTTTTGGTGTTTTCCCCTACAACATCCGTGACAATAACGTTATAGTTGAGGATTAGGATCAATGTAGTATGAATAAAAGTATATATACAATGTGACTGTCTTTTGCTGCTAGCAGCTAAAACTTTACCGCATCAACATCTTCCCAGAAATGACTGTCTGTATGAGCGCTGTATGCTGCTCTCAGCTGATTCTCTTGGCTCCCCGTGTGTCAGATTGTGTGATGCCTTTACTTGGCGTCCCACGTGCTTGAACTCCTTGCTTGTCATTGTGATGGTTAAGACTCAATGTTGTGTCCTCAGCCTCCATGTTTGTACATCATAAAGCCATTTTTTGTGTAAAGAACTGTAAGCTTCTTGTGGAAAGTTACTATGACTTCAAGGTCACTCCTAGACCCCACCAACCCTTGTTAGAATGGAATCTTAACAAGCACTAGGAGTACTAGTATGTGGCTAGCACCCACAGTTAAGATTAAGGAGACGTTTTAGGCGTATAGCCAAGAAGATGCTCATTTCAGATTGTGGTTTTAATGAGTTAATGATGTAAATGTTTAACTATGTATTCAGTTGGAAATGATCCAGAAAATAGCTATATTAACCTCTGCTTTCTTTCAATAAAGTTTAGAAACTCTTGATACACAGCTCTATGCCTGTCTGCTGGAGCGCCGCTGCCTTATCAAACAGCTGATCGGCGGGGGTCCCGGGTGTCGGACCCCCGCCGATCAGATGCTGATGATCTATCCAGAGGATAGATCATCAGTTTAAACAAATTTCAGAACCCCTTTAATAGGTACTGCAACTTGGGCCTCATGCACATGACCGTATTTTCGATCCGCATTTTTTGCGGTTTCAGATCCCAACTCATTGATTCATTTCAATGGGACTGCAAAAGATGCGAACAGCACAGCGTATGGTGTCCGCATCCGTATGCCTGTAACATGGCCCCGCAAAAAAGATAGAACACGTCCTATTCTTGTCCATTTTGGGAACAATAATAGGCATTTCTAACAAAGAACTGGACATGCGGAAGGAGAAAATGTGGGATGCAAACGGCCAGTATCCGTGTTTTGAGGAGCAAAAAACGGATACAGTCATGTGTTTGATGCCTTAGTATTACTATGGTGTTCACTGGTGGCCCTCTTCTGAGCATACCAGTGTTCGCTGCTTATGGGAGCGATCTAGGGCCACGTCCCGTTATGGCTCGGGGTGCCACTGCTCCATGTATCCTGTGGGTGTGAACATTACCACTGTGTTTGTATCTCTTCCCTGTTCAGTATGGACGGGGGTTAATTGCCCATTGCTTGCTGTGTGTTTTTGTGTGCCTTGTAGGGGTTAATGCCTTTTTCTGTTTGTGTGCACCTACCTGTGGTTTGGACTAATGAGCTCAGCTATAAGGTCTGTCTGTCTGTCCTACTCCTTGGCTGAGCAACAGTTTCTGTGGCTGTTTGTATGTCCAGTCTGCATGGTGTCCTTTGTTGTGTGGGTCCTGAGCCAGTCTCAGTCCCTGCTGTATTCAGTTTGTGAGGCACATTTGCTAAAGTGTTTGTGCCTGTTTTTAACAGTCTTATTTTATTTTTTTGTTACATTTACTTCTGAAATGTTGTCTATTCTAGAGGCCTTTGTGTCTGAACTGACTACTTAGATTATTTTTTTTTACTAATTCAGAAGTTTTCTAACTTTTGCAACCTTTTTCTGACCTATCTATGTAGATGTGCCTTTTTGTTGCCCCTGAATTTGCTGCACAGTCTAATTTCTACTTCACCCCAGGACTGTCATACTACTTTGTCTGTTTTCAGTGGTTAGTTGTAAAATAGTGTTGTGTTTTTTTTTTTGTTGCATTAAGGCGTGTTTTGGGCGGATCCATCATGGATCTGCAAAAATGGACATGTTACAATAATACAACCATCTGCATCACTCATGAACGGATCCGTTTGTATTATCTGTAACATAGCCAAGATGGATCCGTCATAAACTCCATTGAAAGTCAATGGGAGACGGATCTGTTTTCTATTGTCAGAGAAAATGGATCCGTCCCCATTGACTTACATTGTGTGCCAGGACGGATCCGTTTGTCTCAGTTTCGTCAAGCGGACAGCAAAACGCTGCAGGCAGCATTTTGGTGTCCACCTCCAGAGCGGAATGGTGACTGATCGGAGGCAAGCTGATGCTTTCTGAGCGGATCCTTTTTCATTAAGAATGCATTAGGGCAAAACTGATCCGTTTCGGACCACTTCTGAGAGCCCATGATGGATCTCACAAACGGAAAGCCAAAACGCGATTGTGAAAGTAACCTAAGTCCCACTTTCCAGGAGAAATGTGATGTTTCTCTGGAGAGATGTGACCTTTTTCATGTGCAAATGAATTAGACCAGTCTAAGGTCCCATTCACACGAGCGAGTTTTCTGCGCGGGTACAATGCGTGATGTGAACGCATTGCACCCGCACTGAATCCGGACCCATTCATTTCAATGGGTCTGTGTACGTACATGAGCGATTTATTTATTATTTTTCACGTATCAGTTCTGCGTTGCGTGGAAATTGCAGCATGTTCTATATTCAGCGTTTTTCACGCAGCCCTGGCCCCATAGAAATGAATGGGGCTGCGTAAATAACGCATTGCATCCGCAAGCAAGTGTGGATGCAATGCTTTTTTCACTGATGGTTGCTAAGAGATGTTGTTTGTAAACCTTCAGTTTAAAAAAAAAAAAAAAAAAAAAAAAGTGATGAAAAATGTATCCAAAACGCATTGCACCAGCGCAGAAAAAACTGAACAACTAAACGCAATCGCAGACAAAACTAACTGAAATTGCTTACAAAATGGTAATCCGTATTGTTCGTGGGAAAGAGGCCTAAGTGAATATGAACCTGTCATACTTAGAGGGGCAAAGGTTTAAAAGTAATATCAGGAAGTATTACTTTACTGAGAGAGTAGTGGATGCATGAGAATAGCCTTCCTGCAGAAGTGGTAGCTGCAAATACAGTGGAGGAGTTTAAGCATGCATGGGATAGGAATAAGGCCATCCTTCATATAAGATAGGGCAAGGGACTATTCATAGTATTCAGTGTATTGGGCAGACTAGATGGGCCAAATGGTTCTTATCTGCCGACACATTCTATGGTCCTGAAAATCAACCACCAGAGGTCAGACTAATAAAAATATGTAGAGTCTAATTCATCAACTGCTGTGCGTATTTAATTTAATACTTGGAAAACAAAGATAGCCAAATGAAATGCGCCTGTCTAATTTCATGGCCAAGAACAGAAGAGCTTGATAAATGTGCCCCTATGTTTTCCCTTGCGCTGCCGGAGGATTGGCCTAATTCATCAAGAGGCGTGCACTGCTTCATAAATTGGGCTAATCTGAGGGCACATTTATCAAGCTCACATGCTTTTAGGTGTAAAATTAGACTGGCGTATTTCATTCATGTGTCTTTCTTTTTCCGAGTACCGGTATTTATTAAAAGTCGCACAGCGGTTGATGAATTAGACTTGGCATATTTTTTAGTCTGACCTCTGGTGGTTGTTTTTCAGTTAAACAGGTTCATATTCACTTAGACTGGTCTAATCAATTTGTGCATGAGAAGGGTCACATCTCTGCAGAGAAAAGTTGCACGTGTGACTTTTAATGCAAAACTATTTGCAACTCTCCACTGAAAACAGATGAAGAAAAGTAAGTCAGCCCTGGGGGGGTGGAGTAGAAATTAGACTGTTTTTGCAACAAATTCAGGCCTAAAAAAAGGCGCATCTACATAAATAGGTCGGCAAAAGGTGAACAAGGTGTAAAAGCCTCCAAAATGGGCGCAGCTTCAGTAGTAAATGCAACTTAAAAAAATAATACTGTCTAGAACAGCATTTTTCCACCTAAAAACAGGCGCAGACACTGTAGTAAAATTTGCCCCCATATCTGTGTTTAGGAAAAGTCGCAGCACATTCTATATTGTGTTTTTTTCACGCAGCTCTGGCTCCATAGAAATGAATAGGGCTTGCATGAAAAATGGAAGGTATCCGTATACAATGTGCTTTTCACTGCTGGTTGCTGGGAATATAGATTACTACAGGAACATTTAGACTAGCACCTTCATAGTCACAGGTGCATATCCATAACCCTAAGTTCACACCTGAGCGTTTTACAGCGCGTTCAAACGCTCAACACGTGAAAACCAATGCTTCCCTATGGCCCTGGTTCACACTTGAGCGTTTTACAGCACGTAAAACGCGCGTCTCAGAAACGCTCAGGTGTGAACCCAGGGTAAAGCAAACATGGTTGATAAAAAAAAAAATGGCTGCACAACTTTACACATACAAACAATAGAGCTGAGAAATGGGGATCATTCTAAATTAAAGTGGTGTTATACCTACTATAAATGGAAAAATGGTAGCTCTTTGCGCATATTTTGATCAAACTTGTGTCGGGCCCATCTACCAGGCGCAAAGAGCTTCCATTTTTCCATTTATAGTAGGTATAACACCACTTTAATTTTGAATGATCCCCATTTCTCAGCTCTATTGTTTGTATGTGTAAAGTTGTGCAGCCCTTTTTGTTTATCAACCGTGTTTGCTTTATGGATATGCACCTGTGACTAGGACTATGAATGTGCTAGTCTAAATTTTCTTGTAGTATATATTGAGGGTAGTGGCCTCTTTTAGGCTAGGTCTACACGACGACATTTGTCGCGCGACAAAAAGTTGCGCGACAGGGCGCAACAGTTGTCGCGCGACATTTTGTTGCACTAATGTCACGCGACAATTTTTATAATGGCAGTCTATGGTGTCGCACTGCAACATGCGACATGTTGCGACTGCGACGCGACAGTCGCAGAAAAATCCATCTTGAATGGATTTTCTGCGACTGTCGCGTCGCAGTCGCAGCATGTCGCATGTTGCAGTGCGACACCATAGACTGCCATTATAAAAATTGTCGCGCGACATTGGTGCAACAAAATGTCGCGCGACAAATGTCGTCGTGTAGACCTAGCCTCAGACTGAGCAACGCCCATCTGCCTGGGGCTTCTGAGCAGAGTACAAATGTAGCTGGTTCCTACACTGCCCTGAATATGTAGGCTTAGGTAAGTCCAAGAGAGGCAGTATATTTAGTGTTGGGGACCCGTCTGCGGAAGCCACCTTGACGCTTGGTAGATGGGCACGACACAAGTTTGATCAAAACTATTTGAACTTGTGTGCAAAACCATAATTTTTTTTTATTACCCTGAACACATCCTGACACAATCCGTATTGCTCGTGTGAATGAGACCTTACAAGGTTTGTCCAGCATAGCGGCTTTCTTGTCCAATACAGCGCCACGCCTAGGAAATTAAGTCTGTTCAGGGAAAATGACAGTGAAATGCACAGAATACAAAGAACACAATTCCAGGAGGCGCCTCGTGAGACTCTTCCTGATAAATGTTTAGAAAATAGTTAATGTTTAACTCAATTACGTCCTCCTAGGTCTCTGCAGGACTAACATGTCTGTCCAGCGGTATAGAGTATGGGGGGACCTTTAACCTGCTCAATCACTGGGAAAAAATCATGAGGAATGTATAGGCATTGACTATTACCCGGGACTCGGCATTGTGCTAAGGAGACTCTACGGGCCCCTTGGGGACTGTGGCCCCCACCATGTCCCAGGCTCTGGAGGACTTCTGCGGCTCCGTGTTCTGGGTAAGTTTGCTTTTTTTTTTCTTATAATGCTTATATTATATTTGCTACTTAGTGTTACGATTGTTGGGAAGGTTGTGTCTGATACACTGTCTCTAAGTCATCCTGTCTTATAGGAAGAATTATGCAATTTTGCCCCAAATACCAGCACCACTGACCTAAAAAAAAAAAAAAAAAAATCCAGTCTGAATTTTTAACAGTCTGTCACTTAATCATTTCCTATTATTTACCACGCATTCCTCACCGCTGTACACAGCGTATTGTTTCACATCTATCCATGTTGTCAATGGGGGTTGCATTCTCATTTCCTATATGGTCTGGAGGGGCAAATTTACAGGTTGCCAATGTGGGAAGAACCCCAGAGAGACGCCATGAATGGGGCTGTGCAGGGAAGGACTCTGAAGGGAACGTACAGCTGTACCAGTGCTGTGATTTCCCCCCATCAGAAAGTGATGTCACTATTGCAGACTTTACATTAGAGCCCGGGAGCGTCACGTTACACCTCTGATAGGGCAGGAATCCAGGTATTTGTGGTGCAGCACTCCAACAGCTGCTACAACTTTTACTGCTGCAGAATTTTAAAAAATATCATAGATTTTATGAAAAAAAAATGTTTGGAGCAAAAAGCCAGTTTCTACTTGTATGGGCACCTGTGAATTGATCCTTCAGTAATAGTGTTATATAATATTTGCTTTACCTTTCTCAGGAAATTGTCATCTCATCTTCAGTGTCTCATTTTTTTTTATTTTTTTTTATAGATTTTTTATTTATTTATATGAACCTTTTTTAATTTTCTTTTTTTGGATATATACATTTTTTTTTCTTTAGAGGGGTTTTGTTTCAGACATGCCGCCCTGCCATTCTTTATCCTGGTCCACACCTAGTTACTTTGATTTATAACGATAGAGCCACTGAGCAGTCTGTGTGGGTTCTGGACCGCTGCTTTGGTGGTTTATTCATGTATTATGGAATATTGGTACAAGAATTCAAGGAAACCCCCTTTAAGGCCTAGTTCACACGAGCGTATGGCTTTTATAGTTTTTTGCGGTCCGTTTTTCATGGATCCGTTGTTCAGTTGTGTTTCCGTTTCCTTTCCGTTTTTTCGTTCCATTTTTCCGTATGCCATGTACAGTATACAGTAATCACAAAATTGGGCTGGGCATAACATTTTCAATAGATGGTTCAGAAAAAACGGAACGGATACGGAAGACATACGGATGCATTTCCGTATATGTTCAGTTTTTTTTTTTTGCGGACCCATTGACTTGAATGGAGCCACGGAACGTGATTTGCGGCCAAATATAGGACATGTTCTATCTTTCAACGGAAATACGGAAACGGAATGCATACGGAGTACATTCCGTTTTTTGCGAGGAACCATTGAAATGAATGGTTCCGTATACAGAACACAAAAAAACGGCGGTACACTCGCAAAAAAAACATTCGTGTGAACTAGGCCTAAGGGACACTATACGAATTTCTTGAAACTTCCAATCTGAAATTCAGAAAGTGAACATGCGAATATGACTTTTAAAATTACAAAACCAAATGAGTTCTTTAAAGATGATATAGTGTAAGATATAAAAAATGAAATAATTTTTGTATTCATTTCAATGGGTCCGCAAAAAAAGAGATGCAATACGGATGTCATGCGGACCGCAAAATACATATGGTTATGTGCATGAGCCCTTATAGTGTGCACTCTTGCTCCAGAACAGAGGATCACGCTCATACATGGCGTATGTTTCCCGCAATGGACTCGCTCATGTGAAACATGGGTGCTGCTGGTCTGGGGTCTGTATTTAGGGCTCTGGTCTGGGGTCTGTTTTTGAGTCTGCATTTTTGTCAGAGACAACTTATTTTAAGGTTTAGACTGGGGTTTGTATTTATTTTGAGGTCTGAGGTTTGATTTTGGGGTCTGGTCTGAGATTTGTATAGAGGGGTCATTGGGTAGGTTGGGGGTTTATCATGAATATAAATAATTTGGGCAGATGTTAAAAAATTGTACAAAACATGCATCTATTGTCAGAAGATCCCAGATGTTACTGATATCACAAGGTTTACAAGTCATCTCTGGTCTACAAAGCCTGGAGTCCTGACTCTTCTTCTCTTCACAGAATTCTTCTCTGCTGGAGAGACCTGATCCGGATTTGCCGACATGTTTTCAGCAGACAGTTCTGGTTTGGATCCCTCTGATCTTCTTTTGGCTTTGTGCACCTTGGCAGCTGCTCAACTTGTGTCAATCCGACTCAGTGAAATCCCCTATTACTAAACTGTATCTGACCAAGCAGGTAAGTCATCTACATTTATTTGAATGAGGATGAACTGCAATACCAGACAGAGCCCATGGACAGAGGTGGCACTGTTTCTTAAGAACGGCAAGCAATGATCATTTAACGCTACTTTCCTCCCATCAACTGCTGGAAATATTAAACTTTGTAACTGACCTGACGGTCGGACTAAACCCTGATCTGTCCAGTCCAAAGCTATAACCTGGACATACCTATATTTTCACCCAGGCAGCACCCCTGATATTGGCATCGGAGCATCTCTTGCTCCGATGCGCTCCCTTGACCTGCGCTTTTGTTTACAATAACACTGCTGGACGGAAGCTTCCGCCTGGCAGTGTGTTCGGTGACGTCGCCAGCACTGATGGGCGTGCTTACTGGCTAGGGAAGCGCTAAATCCCGCCGGTGACATCACCGGGCTTCCTGGCAGCCCCATGGAGAGCCCGGTTCGTCACAGAAATTCCTGAAAATGCCTTTGCCCTGTGCAATTTAGCCGGGGGTACCTGGGTGAAAACCCCTTAAACTTATTTTATTAGAGTTTTAAAAACGATTACAAACACAGAAACTAGGGATATTAGAGCATCCCCGAGAAACATTTGGATGGAAGTAGCAGATATAGCTAAACATGATCTGGGTCTGATACAAATGAAATCATTATAAGAAATCTAGATTCAAATGCGCAGGGGTAATCTGGGCATAAAATGTATCTCCGGGGATGGGTGAGATAGTTGGATCGAGTCTCAATCAATTTTTGTTTCGATTTTTTTAACACCTTAGTGACCACCCATATGCCCTCTAAGGATCCTTAGGCTGTCTACTGTGCAGGGGAGAGCGGGGGCTCTGCTCTCACATGAGAGCCGCGCTCCCGTACTAACAGCCCGGGCCGGCTGTTTAACCCTTTAAATGCTGCATGTAAGTGGGGACTCCCTTCTGTTTCCCATCGGCATGCAGTATAACACCCCGGAGTGGTGTTACCATTTCTATACCCTGCTACTGTCTAACATACATGTTATTCTTGTACTTTTGTCCAGGTCCTTGACATTGTGCAATGATATGATTATTATGCAACTATTTTTACATGTAATGTGCCTGGCTCACCAGCAGGTGACAGTGTAAATGGCAGAGCTATACTTAGATAGAATAGAACTCACCATTCCATTCTCCCCCCCTTTGGGCAGTAGTGGGCCAGTCCTGAGTCCTACCTAGAAGGGAGGGGTGACAGTTCTAGTTTATTCCAGTTTAGACTCCATATTGGAGCTGAGAAGACCTGAAAGAAGTACCAGTCAAAGGAAATTGTTCTTCGGCTGAAAATAAGTTATTTTCTGAGTGTCAGGAGTGGAATAACAGTCAACAGCACCCCATCCAAGGATTCCAGAACAGATCTAAAGTACATAAACCAGATTTAAGGAGAGTTTAGTGCAGCACAGAGCAAGAAAGCAGAGTTATTAAGCAAGCCTGTCAGTACAGCAGAGAAAGAGAGCTATTGAGTTTGCCTGCCAGTTTATGCCAAAGCCTGCTGGAACCAAGACAAAGCCTGCAAATCGTTTGGATGAAAGAATATTTAGGTAAAGCTGCCGTTGAACTTCACAACAAGGTCTGGACTCAAGTTATTTTTCCTTCATCCCTCAATTATTATTCCCCTTTTTAATGCTACTGAGCCAAAGCCTGGAGACCCTGCTGTATCCAGGTAGGAGCACCGTGACACATATAGTCCGCACCATACCACTTGGCAATTCCAACCAAACCTGGGACGCAATAGCGCCCTGGGTGGCGGCACGTTGCACCTAGCAAATGCAGTCACTAGGTGCCGATGTGTGTATAGGCTAGCTGGGACCTGGTGTAGGCCCCAAGTCTGCCTTGTGTGTTCCTCTCTGGCGCAGCCTGCTGGTCAAATTCAGTATAGCACTGACATTAAAATGCAATGCACTATAGAGATAGTGCATTGTATTTAAAAGCAATCAAAAGATTGCTTTTTATAGTCCTCTTGTGGGACTATTAAAGATGACCTTTCATTGGTCCAAACATTGTAAGATAATGATTCAGGCTGTGTAGAGCGGCGCCCTGGGATCTCACTGCACTTACTATTATTCCGGGGCGCCGCTCCTGTTCTCCCGCTATGTCCCCCGGTATTTTCGCTGAATTGGTTATACTAGGCGGAGTCTGCCCTGTTTCTCCCTGGCTGTAGCGCTGTCCTAATCGCAGCACAGAGCTCACAGCCTGGGAGTTTTTTTTTTCTCCCAGGCTATGAGCTCTGTTCTGCGATTGGACAGCGCTACAGCCTGGGAGAAGGAACACCCAGGGAGAAACAGGTTCAGACTCCGCCTAGTGCAGTGAGATCCCGGGGCGCCGCTCTACACAGCCTGATAATTATCTTACAATGTTTGGACCGATGAAAGGTCTTCTTTAAGTAGTTAAAAAATAAATATAAATAATTAAAATTCCAATAAAAAAATGCTTTTTTTCCCATTGATAATATGCTTTTAATGAAAAAAGTACAAAAATAAAAACTCCCTCACATGTTTGGTATCGCAGCTCTACACAAATATCATGGAAATTATCCCCTATTGTGAATGGCGTTAAACAAAAAAAAATGCCAGAATTGCTCATTTATGCTTAGTCGCCACAGAAAAAACCTAATCACAAGCGATCAAAAAGTGTTATTTACCCCAAATTATACCAATGAAAAACGCCCTGCAAAAATCTAATTATGGGTTTTGGGATACAGCGATGCAAAAAGATTTTTCTTCTTATAAAAAAAAAAAAAAAAAGTTTTATTGCACAAAAGTAGTAAAATGTTAAACAATATGTATGTGGTATCGCTGTAATCATACTGACCCAGAGAATAAATATGTTATGTTATTTATGCCGAAAAATAACTCTGCAAAATGTATAATGTAAAAAGGGTTAATAAAAGTTAATCAGAAAGTAATGTGTACCCCAAAATGGCACTATTAAAAACTAAAACAGGATGGTCACTAAGGGTTTAATATCTGCTGTAAAACAATGTTTTGTGGAATGTGTTCTGTTAGGATGAGAAATATAAGATGATGTAAAGGGTTTTATGGTTTTATACACGCATGGATGTGCGATGCCCATGGCCGGGGCCAGCGCCTGGGGTATCCCTTGCCCCTTGGGAGGTTTCTACGAAATATGTCCCTCTTATAGAGCAAGTAAATGTGACGCCAGTTGCGGTTAAGCAACGGGAACATAGAGTCCCCTTTGTAGATGGTAGTGTTGGTACCCAGTGTAGGAAGGCCAGAGTGGTGTTAAATAGGACACAATATCCCTGGAGATGTTGTGTAGCACTCTGTCACGGTGCTCCTACCTAAATACGGGTGGATCCCAGATGCGGTCGACCGAGGCAGTGCAAAAGGGGATGAAGAACTTGGATGGGGTAGAACAAAGTTGAGTCCAGACTTGGTAAACGTTGAACAGTTGCTTTTACTTTGCATAAACTGTAATCCATACAGTTTCCAGACTTTATCTTGGTTTCCAATAGGTTTCAGGCAATGGGCAAATGCTTTCTCTGCAAACCATCTCCTCTCTGCTGTATCCTTAGTGTGGCTTTCTCAGCTCTGCTATGTTAGCAATAATAGTAGTCTGTCTTTTACTATTGGCAATCCTACGAACTTCCTCCTGGTATTTAGTACCTCAAGCTTCGGCTCAGCTTGGATTAAGGCAATGCAAGCCCAGGAGGGGGCAAGCAACCAAGTAGACTTCAGAGGCAGGACCTCTGGGCCTAGCAGAGCAGGCAGTGCTCTGCTAGCCAGCACACAACCTCATCCTAAGGAGGGTGAACTAGAACTGACTCGCTAACTCTAAACTCCTCTCCCTCTAGAGGGAGAGAGAGAATGGACAATCCAGTCCATTCCCTGCTACTAGCACTGCCAAGTGTTGCTGCCACCTTGTGGTAACCAGGCACATTACATGAACACAATAGTTACATGGAGTAAATATGCACATTATTCTCAGATGACAGGAAGTACATTGGATGACAGGTATTAGCACATAGGAAATGGAAAAAAAAAAGGGGGGGGTCAGTCAGCACATCCCAATGCTCAGGTGCACGTTGCTATGGCTGAAAACACAACATAGAACAAAACATACAATGCAACAGCTCTCTGCAAACCAAATAAAGTACAAAAATACATTATAATTGCTAATGTCATGCTTAAAAAATTAGAGATTGGCAAATACATTTTGTACAAAATTATTTGAGCCCGTCTGCCACACGTCAAGGCGATCTCTGTAAGGCTACTTCCACACTTGCGTTCGGGGTTTCGCTTGTGAGTTCCGTTTGAAGGCTCTCATAAGCGGCCCCGAACGCATCCATACGGCCCCAATGCATTCTGAGTGGATGCGGATCCGCTCAGAATGCATCAGTCTGGCACCGTTTGACCTCCGTTCCGCTCAGCAGGCGGACACCCGAACGCAGCTTGCAGCGTTTGGGTGTCCGCCTGGCCGTGCGGAGCCAAACGTATCCGTCCAGACTTACAATGTAAGTCAATGGGGACGGATCCGTTTGAAGTTGACACAATATGGCTCAATTTCAAACGGATCCGTCCCCCATTGACTTTCAATGTAAAGTCTGGACGGATCCGTCTGACTAACTTTCAGACTTCTAAATAGCAACACCGAAGGAGAAATGCTAGCACAGGCATATGCTGTGAAGATACGAGATGTGCAGCACCTGAAACTATGGATACTGGAAGCCTGTGCTAGCATTCCTCCTGCGGTGTTGCTATCAGTGTGTGAAGAGTGGGAGAAGAGGGTTGCATTGACAATCCAACACAATGAGCAGCACATTGAACACATTTTATAAGTGGTCAGAAACTTGTAAATAACTCATGAAAAAATAAAGTTACGTTAAAACCAAGCACACCATTGCTTTTCTTGTGAAATTCCCAATAAGTTTGATGTGTCACATGACCCTCTTCCTATTGAAAAAACAAAAGTTGGATTCAAAATGGCCGCCATGGTCACCACCCATCTTGAAAAGTTTCTCCCCTCACATATACTAATGTGCCACAAACAGGAAGTTAATATCACCAACCATTCCCATTTTATTAAGGTGTATCCATATAAATGGCCCACCCTGTAGAGCTGAGGACATGGGTTGCTAGCACATCTGCAATATCCAGTCCCCATAGCTCTGTGTGCTTTTATTGTTAAAAAAAAACAACGATTTGATACATATGCAAATTAACCTGAGATGAGTCCTGTCCATACGTTGTGTCTGGTATTGCAGGTTGTTCAATTTAAATGAATCCAGTGTGAACATGTCCTTAGGTTTACGTTTCCTCTTTTACAGATCCTGACGTTATTACTTCTATGCACTTCGATTGCTGGAATCGGCATCACAGTATCAGAACATGTGGACGGACAAACAAAAACACACTCTGACAAAACGCTACCTACCGTCCTCTATGTAAATCCGCCACTCCATGCTGTAACCTGGGTAAGGACTGTCTGGATGTTCTCTTTTCAGTTGTAATTCAGGTTAGGCTATTTTCACACTAGCGTTTTAGTTTTACGGTATTGATATCCGTCATAGGGGCTCAATACTGGAAAAAACGCTTCCGTTTCGTCCCCATCCATTGTCAATGTGGACAAAACTGAACAGAACGGAGAGCTCCAAAATCTATTCCATTCCGTTTAGTTGCGTTCCCATACCGGAGAGCAAACCGCAACATGTTGTAGTTTGCTTTTAGTCCTGGGATGTGGAGCAAAACGGAGCCGGCATTACCCCCAATGCAAGTCAATGGGGACGGATTCAATGGAGTTCATGACTGATCCGTCTTGGCAATGTTAAAGATAATACAACCGGATCAGTTCATAACGGATGCAGACGGTTGTATTATCAGTAACGGAAGCGTTTTTGCTGAACCCTGTCGGATCCAGTAAAAACACTAGTGGGAAAGTCGCCTTAGCAGCACAAACTTAGGCCTCGTTCACATCTTTGTCAAGCAGATCCAGCAGGCTGTTCCGGCACAGAGCAGTTTGCTGGATCTCGCAGAATCCGACATCTACGTCACTGCTGGATTCCCATTGACTGTAAAGAGGTCTGGGGGTGATCCGTAGGGTTGCCACCTTTCCCAACAAAAAATACCGGGCAAGTTAAGCCACACCCCAAAGGGGGGGGTTGTGGGGGCGTGGCTTAACACGGGGTGTGAAGTCGCTGTCATACTGTGGCTCCCCAGGAATAGTAAAGCCCCCATTAGCTCCCCCAGTAATAGTAATGCACCCAGTAATAGTAATGCTCCATTAGTGCCCCCTCGGTAATGGTAATGCCCCCATTAGTGTGCCCCAGTAAGAGTAATAGCCCTATTAGTGCGCCCCAGAATGAGTAATGACCCTATTAGTGCTGCCCAGAAGGAATAATGCCCCCATTAGTGCCATCCATTAAGAATAATGCCCCCATTAGTGACCCCCAGTTAGAGTAATTTGGCCCTCATCCCCCGGGAACCGTCACTCGGGGCCGGCACACTGACTGTAGAGTGTTGTGTGAGAGTCCGGCAACTTTCCTGGGACCGGTAACTGAGACCGGGGGAGAGGGGAGGTGTCGTGATAGGAAAGGAGCGCAGCAGAAGAGCCGGTGAGCCGGGGAGGAGCGCAGGCCCGCGGCTTGTCTCATTGTTATCCGGCCTGATCTGCAAGTGAGAGCGGCTCAGTCCCGGCGCGGCCGCCATGCTGTTGGGTGAGGGTTTGCTGCTCTCCTTCAGCAGCGTCTTTGTGCTCCTGCTCTTGACCACCCGCACCGCAGCCCCCAGCTCTCTGGCTTCCAATCCATCCTGACCGGCGGCCTCGTCCACTTCAGGTTTAACCAGGTGCCGGCCGGCCGCTCACAGCTCGCCTCCGCTCACTCACCGCCAGCTGTCAGGACCGTGAGCGAGCAAGTCAGACAGTCTGCACTGCGGTTTGAAATGAATCCTGTGCCCGGGTCTGAGAAAGGCTTGTACCCAGACACAGGATTACAAACCCGGACTGTCCGGGTCAATCCCGTACGGGTGGCAACCCTAGTGATCCGGCTGCTTGCCAGGGTTGAGCCAGACAAAAACCATGGCATACAGTGGTTTTCTGTCCGACCGTCAGCCGGCGTTGGTGCCAGATTTCCTTGACAGAGATGTGAACAAGGCCTTATACAAAAATTAGCTGATGATTTCTGATTAAACATCTTCCTGTCCACTTAGATCTTGGTGTTAACAATCCACCATAGCCGAAGATACTGTGTCCGGAAGGACAGTGGAGCCCTCTTCATCTTCTGGACTCTTTCCATTGTTTGTGGGATTTTTCCTTTTCAGTCTTTAATTCGTCTTGCACTGAATGTAAGTAATCAAACTCAATTGTTTTGTTATTCAATGGCACCCTATAAAGCACATTAATATAATGTTCCTAGTGTTAGAGTAATTTCTCTTTAGGCCTTAGGATTAGGACTATAGCCTCCTTCTGTCTGGTATTTCCAATTTACAAGGACATTCTGTAATTATTGGAGAGAAGCAGACCCAACAGATATTGTTGTGTCTAAGCACAATAGACTTCTCTGACAGATAGCTCGTGACCTGTTTATTTTAGAAAAGCATCATCTAAAAGATACGGGAAATCCTTAACAATTACTGTAAGGCTACTTTCACACTAGTGTTGTTTGAATCCGGCGTTCAATTCTGTCACCAGAACTGCCTGCCGGATCCGGGAAAAACGTGTGAAAACGGATTACATATGAATCCTGATCAGGATTTTGATCACCATGAAAAAATGCATTGGAAAAAACGGATCCGCCATTTATGGACTTTAACTTTTTTTTTTTTTCACATTTTTCGGGTTTAACCCCTTCAAGACACAGCCTTATTTCACCTTAAGGACCAGGTCATTTTTTGCAAATCTGACCAGTGTCACTTTAAGTGCTGATAACGTTAAAACGCTTTGACTTATCCAGGCCGTTCTGAGATTGTTTTTTCGTCACATATTGTACTTCATGACACTGGAAAAATTAAGTCCCAAAATTAATTTTTTTTGCATAAAAAAATACAAAATGTACCCCAAATTTGGAAAAATTAGCAAATTTCTAAGTTTCAGTTTCTCTACTTCTGTAATACATAGTAATACCCCCAAAAATTGTGATGACTTTACATTCCCCATATGTGTACTTCATGTTTGAATTATTTTGGGAATGATATTTTATTTTTTGGGGATGTTACAAGGCTTAGAAGTTTAGAAGCAAATCTTGAAATTTTTCAGAAATCCAATTTTTAGGGACCACTACAGGTCTGAAGTCACTTTGCGAGGCTTACATAATAGAAACCACCCAAAAATGACCCTATTCTATAAACTACACCCCTCAAGGTATTCAAAACTGATTTTACAAACTTTGTTAACCCTTTAGGTGTTGCACAAGAGTTATTGGCAAATGGGGATGAAATTTGAGAATTTCATTTTTTTGCCTAATTTTCCATTTTAACCATTTTTTTCCACTAACAAAGCAAGGGTTAACAGCCAAACAAGACTGTATCTTTATTGCCCTGACTCTGCCGTTTACAGAAACACCCCATATGTGTCCGTAAACTACTGTACGGCCACACAGCGGGGCGTAGAGTGAAAGGTGCGCCGTATGGTTTTTGGAAGGCAGGTTTTGCTGGACTGGTTTATTTACACCATGTGCCATTTGAAGCCCCCTGATGCACCCCTAGAGTAGAAACTCCCTAAAAGTGACCCCATCTAAGAAAGTACACCCCTCAAGGTATTCAAAACTGATTTTACAAACTTCGTTAACCCTTTAGGTGTTGCACAAGAGTTATTGGCAAATGGGGATGAAATTTGAGAATTTAATTTTTTTGCCTAGTTTTCCATTTTAACCATTTTTTTTCCACTAACAAAGCAAGGGTTAACAGCCAATCAAGACTATATCTTTATTGCCCTGACTCTGCCGTTTACAGAAACACCCTATATGTGGTCGTAAACTACTGTACGGCCACACAGCGGGGCGTAGAGTGAAAGGTGCGCCATATGGTTTTTGGAAGGCAGATTTTGCTGGACTGGTTTTTTGACACCATGTCCCATTTGAAGCCCCCCTGATGCACCCCTAGAGTAGAAACTCCAAAAAAGTGACCCCATTGTAGAAACTACGGGATAGGGTGACAGTTTTGTTGGTACTAGTTTAGGGTACATATGATTTTTGGTTGCTCTATATTACACTTTTTGTGCGGCAAGGTAACAAGAAATAGCTTTTTTGGCATCGTTTTTTTTATTGTTATTTACAACATTCATCTGACAGGTTAGATCATGTGGTAATTTTATAGAGCAGGTTGTCACGGACGCGGCGATACCTAATATGTATACAATTTTTTTTTATATATGTAAGTTTTACACAATGATTTCATTTTTAAAACCCAAATTTTTTTTAGTTTCTCCATAGTCTAAGAGCCATAGTTTTTACAGTTTTGGGGCGATTATCTTAAGTAGGGTCTCATTTTTTGCGAGATGAGATGACGGTTTGATTGGCACTATGTTGGGGTGCATATGACTTTTTGATCGCTTGCTATTACACTTTTTGTGACGTAAGATGACTAAAAATTGCTTTTTCTACACCGTTTTTATTTTTATTTTTTTACGGTGGTCACCTGAGGGGTTAGGTCATGTGATATTTTTATAGAGCCGGTCGATACGGACACGGCGATACCTAATATGTATACTTTTTTTATTTATATAAGTTTTACACAAACCAAAAAAATGATGTTTTAGTGTTTCCATAATCTAAGAGCTATAGTTTTTTCAGTTTTTGGGCGATTATCTTAAGTAGGGTCTCATTTTTTGCGGGATGAGATGACTGTTTTATTGTTACAATTTTGGCGTACATGCGACTTTTTTGATCACTTTTATTACCTTTTTTGGGGAAGTAAGGTGGGCAAAATTTCAATTTCATCATAGTTTTTTTTAATTTTTATTTTTTATTTTTATGGCGTTCACCGTTCGGGAAAAGTAACATGACCGTTTTATAGATCAGGTCGTTACGGACGCGGTGATACCAAACATGTGTAGGGAATTTTATTTTTCTCATGTTTAATCAGTGATAAATGTGTTTTTTGATTTTTACTTTTTTTTCACTTTTTTCACTTATTTTTTTGACCCAGACCCACTTGGTTCTTGAAGATCCAGTGGGTCTGATGTCTGTATAATACAGTACAGTACAATATATATTGCACTGTACTATATTTTACTTACACTGAACAGATCTATGCTTTCAGCACAGATCTGTTCAGCACCATGGACAGCAGGACGCCTGAGAGGCGTCCTGTTGCCATGGGAACCTTCCCCGTCTGCTCAGTTATGTTCAGAACTGCGCAGACGGGGAAGGGTAAGGACGGGGCTCTGGGGGGGCTGTCTGGGGGCTCTCTCCCTCTCCCATCGGGGGCTGCAAAGGTACAGCAGCCCTCCGATGGGAGAGGGAGGGAGCTCCCTGAGCTGTTAACCTTTTCCATACCGCGGTCCGTACGGACCGCGGTATGGAAAGGGTTAAACGGCTGACATCGCATCACCGATGTCAGCCGTTTATACCAGGGTGCCAGCAATGTGCTGGCACCCTGGTATACCCACTAGAAGCCAACGATGATTATAATGAGAGGCGGGCGGGGGATCGCGATCCCGCCTGCCGCACCGCCCGCCTCCCGCAACTGCCGCACCGCCCACAAACCGCCCCCCTGCACCCCGCCACATAAATGAATTCAGGGGTGCAGGGGGGGTTAAAACAGAAAATACAGATTTTGGGCAATTTTTAGGTTTCTGATCCCTGCGGTCAGGGACCGCAGGGATCAGAAACTACATAGAGCGCTGCAAACCGCAGGTCTGAATTGACCTGCGGTTTGCAGCGATCGCCGATACGGGGGGGTCACAGGACCCCCCTCGGCATTGACCCTGGTGCCTGGCTGTGTGTAACAGCCGGCACTCAGCGCTGTCACCATGTCTGCAGACATGGTGACAGTTAAATGCGATGAGGAGTATACTAGTCATGGAGCGCTAAGTAGCAGTGCTCCATGACTAGTATACATATGTCAGGTACAGTATATTGTCACACTCTCCTTCTCTGATCGCTTCCCTGACAGGAATGGGGACGATCAGAGAAGGAGAAGCACACAGTCCCTCCCTAACCCCCCCCTTACCTGCCCCGATGCGCTGCGATTGGTCCCTCTGCAGTATTGGACCAATCACAGCGATCGTGGGCGGGTCAGGGCTACAATACAGTTACTTCCGGCTTCTCTGGTTGCCTAGCAACCCCAGCACGCCGGCTTCACTGAACCTTCAGCGCTTCGGTCCCTGCGCTGACAGTGAAAGCCGATCACGTACATGCACGTGGGGATGCGGTGAGGCACCACATTCCCCCACGTACATGTACGTGATATTGCGTGAAGGGGTTAACATGCAAAAGCTGGATCCAGTTTGACGGAACACACGGCGCCGGCGTTAATGCAAGTCAATGGGAAAAAGACCGGATGCGGCGTTCAGTCAAAGTGTTCCAGATTTTTGTCTGGAGGTAAAAATACAACATGCTACGGTTTTCTGAAAAGCCTGATCAGTCAAAAAGGCTGAACTGAAGACATCCTGATGCATCCTGAACGGATTACTCTCCATTCAGAATGCATTAGGATAAAACTGATCAGTTCTTTTCTGGTATAGAGCCCCTAGGACGGAACTCTGCGCCGGAAAAGAAAACCGCTAGTGTGAAAGTACCCTTAAATGGTTAATACTACATGAGAATATATTAGTTACATGAGCAAACTGGCAGTAAATCTCCTGCTCACAGCCCCCACCACTGATCGCCAGCATAAGCTGCACTGCACTCCATGCACTTACACGACGCTAACGTATGGCAGACTTGTGCTCCCCTCTGGCCTCTTAAAGGGCCAGTGTGTGGGCTCTCAACTCCTTCCCCAGCCAATGTTTGAAGCTCTCTGGCTATTTAAGGCATCCTTTCAAGGCAGAGGGTGCCTGAGCCTTAGGTTCCTCAGTGACCAGCAAATGTTTGATAGTCTAGTGTTACTGCGATTTACCTGCGTTTATCCTGTGTTATTTTCTGCCTGTTCTCCAAGGTCTGTTTCCGTCCTGCCTGTGTGTTCCAACACTTTCAAGTCAAAGTTCAGTTTTGTTTGAGTTAACCAAGTCTGTCTGTGCTCCAGTGAAATATCCAGAGCTCCCAGTTCCTGTCCTCTGTGGTTTAGCTTCCAACTACATTGGGTCTATCCCAGGAGGTAGCAGTTTGGTTGCTAACCTGTAATGAAGTCCAGATCCCTGTATAGTGGTTAAAGGGTGAATAAACCAACAGAATAATGCCTTTAGGGTTAGCTTTACTCCAAACTAGTTAATTGGCACAGCGGGTTCACACTCACTGATCCATAACAAGTATTTTTTCCTCGGGAATCCCACAACAGGTATGGTTTTTCTCAGCAAGGCGGTATGTCTGGTTTAATAGAGACGATTCTTCTGACAGGAGCTCTTTAAGTGTGGTCATTCAATAGTTGGCGCCAGAAATGCCAAGTTTTCCGTGATGTATGAATGAATAATGTCGTCTTACTTTACAGAGTTAATTTTTACTCCAAATCATAGTCATCCATAATGCAAATGATGATGGCTACCATGATGAGTATTTGGGTGTGACCACGGCATGTGCGTCACCTATAAAATGTTCTCATATGTCTCTCCCTTTTATTGGCAGGGAAATATTCCGGATCTCCCCCGCTTCTGCTTGTTTTTCATCTCATTTGGTCTTCAGGTTCTTATTCTTGTCATCTCTTCCATCTCCGAAACCAGCGATCTCTCAAAGAAGGTAAGGAAAATTTGTTGACAATGGTGACGGACTTGGCCAGGACGATGTGTACTTACTGATATTTTGGAATGTCCCCAAACCCAATCGTCCACTTATGGGTAGGGCTACCTCAATCCCCACACATTTTGTCCCAGGGAAGCCCACATTTTCTAGGATTGTCTCTGAAAATTAGGGATAGTCTTTACAAATTCAGGACTCTAGGCAACTATGATAATGTGACATCTTTTAGGCATTCGATTTATATTGGTGGACTCCATTGATATCGTCTGGATTCCTTATAATGTGTAAGGGGGCTTCAAGAGTTCCCCCATGTTTGCCTATAGGGAAAACAAGGACCATGTAGGTCAGATTTTTACCTGTCAGATCCTATTGTTTCCCTCAATTATCTCTACCCCTGAAATGTGCTGAATATACATGTTAATGGTGTGGAAGTTTACAGCAAGTAGTCAAATAGTCAATCAGGGACAGATTATATGGGCGCGGATTAATATAACGGGATAAAAGAAAAATAGTTGTTACCTAAGCAATAATCAATTGCACCAGAGGTTTCATGTTTTAAGACCAGTATATAAAATTAAAGCTATGATGTGATTGGTTCTTGTGTGCAATAAAAAGTTTTCCTTTTCAACCAAATAATTTTTTTCTAGACTTTGGATTACAATTCATTTATTTTTACAAATTTTATTTATATAACTTTTTCAGAATCCTGAATTAACAGCATCTTTTCTAAGCAGAATCACATTCAGCTGGTATGACAGGTAGGTTTCTGCATGTTCCTATGTGAGTTTTTTTGCATGATTTGCCCAATCTTTTTTTTTGTGTGTTTATGGATCGCGGACCCATTCAAGTTGACTGGATCCGTCAGCGCAGGCCACATGGACGGTGCCTGTGCAATTGCGGTCCCCAGTGCGCGGCACGGGCGACACATGTTTGTGTGCATGACCCGAATTTAGTGTTAAAACACTCACAATGCCTTGCAGGGCTATCTCAGCGTAAGGTCTAAGCAAATTTTCTTGAGTAAAAATGGTGCAAATGTTTTGTGCCAAAATATGTGACTATCGCAGTGATAAATCTGGAGTGAAACTCCTTAACCTACCTAAGCACGCCCACGTTTGCACTTTTTGCAGTTATACACCACCCAGTCACTTTTGAAAAAGTCAACCATTATGGCATTAAATGGCATTAGTGCCATATGTGCTACATTTTTATCCCAGAAAACCTTCTTGGACCTTTGAAACATTGTCCCCTTCGACAGAGGGGGAGATTTATCAAGATCTGCGTGTGGTACACCAGTCTTGCTATCCCCTGTGCTGCCATAAAATGGCAAAGTGCAGGCCTTGTCCTCTGGCAGTATGTGCACCTAAACTGAAATCTACGGCAGTTATAAGAACTGGCGTAAAAGAAGATGAATGTTCCAGAACTACTGGCACCACCACCTCCCTGCCTTCTACACGTCCCCTTTTTGGAGAGGGGGTTGTACAAATGTAGTGCTTTTCAACAGACCTATAGTGCGGCCGTACCCCTGGTGGTAGTCATGCTTATCTGATCCCAGCCTTTGGGTTTTAGCTCCATCCCAGCTCTGCCAATCAAAATGCGATTTTACGACAGGTCATATGTACAATGACTGGCTGCAGAGGGTACGTCACCCATTCATCACGTGACATGAGGCAGGGGTGACGCATCATTGTTGCGGCCATTCATTGGCGTCAAACTAGATGTTGACAAAGAAGACGTGGGATCTGCAGAGCTGGCAAGGCAGCAATGCAAACAAGACCCCAGCGGCAGGGATCAGGTAAGTAGGCTTACCACCTGGGGTCCGGTTACGCTGTGGGGTCTGTAGAAACTATAAAGGTGAACAACCCCATTAAACCGCACACACTTTTTCTGTTAGGTTATGCTGCGGTTAGGTTGGTGAGCTAGGTGAAGTGGAATTTTCTAAAACTAGCCAAATGTTACGCAATTTTAGTAAATGTGGGCCATTGTTTCTTGCAGCATAGTCGTTAAAGGGTACAGGAGACCTTTAGTGATGGAAGATCTCTGGGAATTGAAGGAAGAAGATCAGACCAAACACATTTATGAAGAATTTGACAAAACGATGAAGGCAGAAGTGGCAAAAGCAAGGAATGCTATGGAGAAACGCAGGAATAAGAGGAAACAGAAGGATGGAGCCATTGAAATGAACGGGCTGAGCAAAGCACAGAGTGAGGATGTACTGGTCGAGGTAAATACCTCCTGTTCTCAGGTCCTGGATATACCCCCTGTTGTGTGGGCTACTGTTTGCCCATAGAGATGTATGTGCAGCAACCCAGAGGGGAGCGTGAGAGAAGGATGAAAGTGGTAGTGGTTATACTGACTGTGGCAGGGTCCTTCTCCTTAGATCCTGGGGTTGTCCAGTGAAGATGAGGCTCACCTGGTGGTAGTTTTCCTCGGGGGCACACAAGGCTCCAGAGAGATGCACTTTCAAATAAACAGTACTTCACTTGTCAATCCATCAAAGGGTGATAATTCCTCAAAAAATTTCTACAAAATGCAGGGTGTTGACCATAAAGCAGCACTTGCACGCTGCCACAGTAATATGACTGGGGGCCAGATGCCTTTAGACCACATCAACAGCTGTGAAGTCCATTAGCCTTTTATGTGCCCTATCTTCACAGACAGTATGCGCTCCTTGTTTTTTATGGCTGCTTAAAGGGTTTGTCCAGGTTCAGAGCTGAACCCGGACATACCCAGAATTTCACCCAGGCAACCACCCTGACAAGAGCGTTGGAGCAGTTCATGCTCCGATGCTCTCCTTTGCCCTGTGCTAAATCGTGCAGGGCAAAGGCATTTTGTTGAGTTCTGGTGACGAACCGGGCTCTCCCTCGGGCTGCCAGGCGGAGGCTTCCGCCCAGCAGTGAGCCTGATGTCACCGGCACTGATGGGCGGGCTTTAGCACTGTCCTAGCCTGTAAAATGGGCATGAACTGCTCCGAGGATCATGTCGGGGGGGGCTGCCTGGGTGAAATTATGGGTATGTCCGGGTTCAGCTCTGAACCTGGACAACCCCTTTAACCTTCTTATGCACAATTCATCCCTGGCATTTTCCTGGAGCTCTCCCTTGGACCCAAACTTGGTTTGAGGCTGTTATAGGACCAGAGATACTGCTAACACTCCTGCCTCAACAACACATTAGCCCACTAACTTCACAGGAAAGAGCCCAAGCCCAGGGGTTAGGCTCTGTCCCTTCTTGTAGACAGCTACCATACCTCTGCAGTAGAGTTGAGCGAACACCTGGATGTTCGGGTTCGAGAAGTTCGGCCGAACTTCCCGAAAATGTTCGGGTTCGGGATCCGAACCCGATCCGAACTTCGTCCCGAACCCGAACCCCATTGAAGTCAATGGGGACCCGAACTTTTCGGCACTAAAAAGGCTGTAAAACAGCCCAGGAAAGGGCTAGAGGGCTGCAAAAGGCAGCAACATGTAGGTAAATCCCCTGCAAACAAATGTGGATAGGGAAATGAATAAAAATAAAAATTAAATAAATAAAAATGAACCAAAATCTATTGGAGAGAGGTCCAATAGCAGAGAATCTGGCTTCCCATCACCCACCACTGGAACAGTCCATTCTCAGATATTTAGGCCCCGGAACCCAGGCAGAGGAGAGAGGTCCCGTAACAGAGAATCTGTCTTCATGTCAGCAGAGAATTAGTCTGCATGTCATAGCAGAGAATGAGGCTTCACGTCAGCCACCACTGCAACAGTCCATTGGCATATATTTAGGCCCAGCACCCAGGCAGAGGAGAGAGGTCCCGTAACAGACAATCTGGCTTCATGTCAGCAGAGAATCAGTCTGCATGTCATAGCAGAGAATCAGGCTTCACGTCACCCACCACTGCAACAGTCCATTGTCATAAATTTAGGCCCAGCACTAGTGTTGAGCGGCATGTCCCATATTCGAATTCGCGAAATTTTGTGAATATTCGAAAGAATATTCGTAAAATATTCGCGATTATTCAAATTCGTTATTATTTCGCATATGCGATAATTCGAATTTTCGCATCGCATAATACATATGCTATGCAAAATTCACATGTGCGCTAATGAAATCGCCTTACGAAGATTCGCAACTCAATTCAATCACTAATGTATGAATGCAATGCCCTTTGCCTCTGTTCTGGGACAAGTGTAGATATTCGCATGTGCGCTAATAAAATCGCCTTACGAAGATTCGCACCTCAATCACTTTCTAGGGAATGTGAGACTTTTGGGAATCAATCGAGATACAGTGGGGGGTGATGACAGTAGTTGACAGAGTACAGATCAATGTAATCTGTAAGGTGGAAAGTAAAATAAAAAATACGAATATTCGTAAATCGAATTTTACGAAGTTCTACGTATTCGCGAATATGGTGCTATACTATATGAATGCACAGGCCTTTGCCTCTCTGTTCTGGGGACAAGTGTAGATATTTGCATTTGCGTTAATAAAATCGCCTTACGAAGATTCGCAGCTCAATTCAATCACTAATGTATGAATGCAAAGCCCTTTGCCTCTGTTCTGGGACAAGTGTAGATATTCGCATGTGCGCTAATAAAATCGCCTTACGAAGATTCGCAACTCAATTCACTAATGTATGAATGCAAAGCCCTTTGCCTCTGTTCTGGGACGTGCCGATATTCGCATGTGCGCTAATAAAATCGCCTTACGAAGATTCGCGCCTCAATCACTTTCTAGGCAATGTGAGTAAGATCTGAGCTGTTGGACCTTTGGGAAACAATCAATTATATGTGTACTGTAATTTTGTGGGGGGGGGGGGAAAAACATATATAGCACTATATTCGAAATATTCGCGAAATCGCGAAGTTGCGATATTCGCGAAAAAAATTTGCTTTTCGAATATTCGCGCTCAACACTACCTAGCACCCAGGCAGAGGAGAGAGGTCCCGTAACAGACAATCTGGCTTCATGTCAGCAGAGAATCAGTCTGCATGTCATAGCAGAGAATGAGGCTTCACGTCAGCCACCACTGCAACAGTCCATTGGCATATATTTAGGCCCAGCACCCAGGCAGAGGAGAGAGGTCCCGTAACAGACAATCTGGCTTCATGTCAGCAGAGAATCAGTCTTCATATCATAGCAGAGAATCAGGCTTCACGTCACCCACCACTGTAAGAGTCCATTTTCATAAATTTAGGCCCAGCACACAGGCAGAGGAGAGAGGTCCCGTAACAGAGAATCTGTCTTCATGTCAGCAGAGAATCAGTCTGCATGTCATAGCAGAGAATCAGGCTTCACGTCACCCAACATTGGAACAGTCCATTGGCATATATTTAGGCCCCGGCACCCAGACAGAGGAGAGGTTCATTCAACTTTGGGTAGCCTCGCAATATAATGGTAAAATGAAAATAAAAATAGGATTGAATGAGGAAGTGCCCTGGAGTCCAATAATATATGGTTAAGGGGAGGTAGTTAATGTCTAATCTGGACAAGGGACGGACAGATCCTGTGGGATCCATGCCTGGTTCATTTTTATGAACGTCAGCTTGTCCACATTGGCTGTAGACAGGCGGCTGCGTTTGTCTGTAATGACGCCCCCTGCCGTGCTGAATACACGTTCAGACAAAACGCTGGCCGCCGGGCAGGCCAGCACCTCCAAGGCATAAAAGGCTAGTTCTGGCCACGTGGACAATTTAGAGACCCAGAAGTTGAATGGGGCCGAACCATCAGTCAGTACGTGGAGGGGTGTGCACATGTACTGTTCCACCATGTTAGTGAAATGTTGCCTCCTGCTAACACGTTGCGTATCAGGTGGTGGTGCAGTTAGCTGTGGCGTGTTGACAAAAGTTTTCCACATCTCTGCCATGCTAACCCTGCCCTCAGAGGAGCTGGCCGTGACACAGCTGCCTTGGCGACCTCTTGCTCCTCCTCTGCCTTGGCCTTGGGCTTCCACTTGTTCCCCTGTGACATTTGGGAATGCTCTCAGTAGCGCGTCTACCAACGTGCGCTTGTACTCGCGCATCTTCCTATCACGCTCCAGTGCAGGAAGTAAGGTGGGCACATTGTCTTTGTAGCGTGGATCCAGCAGGGTGGCAACCCAGTAGTCCGCACAGGTTAAAATGTGGGCAACTCTGCTGTCGTTGCGCAGGCACTGCAGCATGTAGTCGCTCATGTGTGCCAGGCTGCCCAGGGGTAAGGACAAGCTGTCCTCTGTGGGAGGCGTATCGTCATCGTCCTGCCTTTCCCCCCAGCCACGCACCAGTGATGGACCCGAGCTGCGTTGGGTGCCACCCCGCTGTGACCATGCTTCATCCTCATCCTCCTCCACCTCCTCCTCATCCTCGTCCTCCTCGTCCTCCAGTAGTGGGCCCTGGCTGGCCACATTTGTACCTGGCCTCTGCTGTTGCCAAAAACCTCCCTCTGAGTCACTTCGAAGAGACTGGCCTGAAAGTGCTAAAAATGACCCCTCTTCCTCCTCCTCCTCCTCCTCCTCCTGGGCCACCTCCTCTTCCATCATCGCCCTAAGTGTTTTCTCAAGGAGACATAGAAGTGGTATTGTAACGCTGATAACGGTGTCATCGCCACTGGCCATGTTGGTGGAGTACTCGAAACAGCGCAACAGGGCACACAGGTCTCACATGGAGGCCCAGTCATTGGTGGTGAAGTGGTGCTGTTCTGTAGTGCGACTGACCCGTGCGTGCTGCAGCTGAAACTCCACTATGGCCTGCTGCTGCTCGCACAGTCTGTCCAGCATGTGCAAGGTGGAGTTCCACCTGGTGGGCACGTCGCATATGAGGCGGTGAGCGGGAAGGCCGAAGTTACGCTGTAGCGCAGACAGGCGAGCAGCAGCAGGATGTGAACGCCGGAAGCGCGAACAGACGGCCCGCACTTTATGCAGCAGCTCTGACATGTCGGGGTAGTTGTGAATGAACTTCTGCACCACCAAATTCAGCACATGCGCCAAGCAAGGGATGTGCGTCAAATTAGCTAGTCCCAGAGCTGCAACGAGATTTCGCCCATTATCACACACCACCAGGCCGGGCTTGAGGCTCACCGGCAGCAACCACTCGTCGGTCTGTTGTTCTATACCCCGCCACAACTCCTGTGCGGTGTGGGGCCTGTCCCCCAAACATATGAGTTTCAGAATGGCCTGCTGACGTTTACCCCGGGCTGTGCTGAAGTTGGTGGTGAAGGTGTGTGGCTGACTGGATGAGCAGGTGGAAGAAGAGGAGGAGGAAGCCGAGAAGGAGGAGGTGGCAACAGGAGGCAAAGAATGTTGCCCTGCGATCCTTGGCGGCGGAAGGACGTGCGCCAAACAGCTCTCCGCCTGGGGCCCAGCTGCCACTACATTTACCCAGTGTGCAGTTAGGGAGATATAGCGTCCCTGGCCGTGCTTACTGGTCCACGTATCTGTGGTTAGGTGGACCTTGCCACAGATGGCGTTGCGCAGTGCACACTTGATTTTATCGGATACTTGGTTGTGCAGGGAAGGCACGGCTCTCTTGGAGAAGTAGTGCCGGCTGGGAACAACATACTGTGGGACAGCAAGCGACATGAGCTGTTTGAAGCTGTCTGTGTCCACCAGCCTAAATGACAGCATTTCATAGGCCAGTAGTTTAGAAATGCTGGCATTCAGGGCCAGGGATCGAGGGTGGCTAGGTGGGAATTTACGCTTTCTATCAAATGTTTGTGAGATGGAGAGCTGAACGCTGGCGTGTGACATGGTTGAGACGCTTGGTGACGGAGGTGGTGGTGGTGGTGTTGGTGGTACATCCCCTGTTTGCTGGGCGGCAGGTGCCAACGTTCCTCCAGAGGCGGAGGAAGAGGCCGAGGCGGCAGCAGCAGAATAGGCCGAGGCGGCAGCAGCAGAAGATGTAGCAGGGGGAGCCTGAGTGACTTCCTTGGTTTTAAGGTGTTTACTCCACTGCAGTTCATGCTTTGCATGCAGGTGCCTGGTCATGCAGGTTGTGCTCAGGTTCAGAACGTTAATGCCTCGCTTCAGGCTCTGATGGCACAGCGTGCAAACCACTCGGGTCTTGTCGTCAGCACATTGTTTGAAGAAGTGCCATGCCAGGGAACTCCTTGAAGCTGCCTTTGGGGTGCTCGGTCCCAGATGGCGGCGGTCAGTAGCAGGCGGAGTCTCTTGGCGGCGGGTGTTCTGCTTTTGCCCACTGCTCCCTCTTTTGCTACGCTGTTGGCTCGGTCTCACCACTGCCTCTTCCTCCGAACTGTGAAAGTCAGTGGCACGACCTTCATTCCATGTGGGGTCTAGGACCTCATCGTCCCCTGCATCGTCTTCCACCCAGTCTTGATCCCTGACCTCCTGTTCAGTCTGCACACTGCAGAAAGACACAGCAGTTGGCACCTGTGTTTCGTCATCATCAGAGACATGCTGAGGTGGTATTCCCATGTCCTCATCATCAGGAAACATAAGTGGTTGTGCGTCAGTGCATTCTATGTCTTTCACCGCTGGGGAAGGGCTAGGTGGATGCCCTTGGGAAACCCTGCCAGCGGAGTCTTCAAACAGCATAAGAGACTGCTGCATAACTTGAGGCTGAGACAGTTTCCCTGGTATGCATGGGGGTGATGTGACAGACTGATGGGGTTGGTTTTCAGGCGCCATCTGTGCGCTTTCTGCAGAAGACTGGGTGGGAGATAATGTGAACGTGCTGGATCCACTGTCGGCCACCCAATTGACTAATGCCTGTACCTGCTCAGGCCTTACCATCCTTAGAACGGCATTGGGCCCCACCATATATCGCTGTAAATTCTGGCGGCTACTGGGACCTGAGGTAGTTGGTACACTAGGACGTGTGGATGTGGCAGAACGGCCACGTCCTCTCCCAGCACCAGAGGGTCCACTAACACCACCACGACCATGTCCACGTCCGCGTCCCTTACTAGATGTTTTTCTCATTGTTATGGTTCACCACAACAACAAATATATTATTTGGCCCAATGTATTGTATTCAAATTCAGCGGGATATAAATTTGAGGCCTAGTATTTAGGCGCTGGGTGACCGGTATGGATTTAGTGACAGAATTAGACTTGGAAATGCACAGAAGCGTGTGTGTGAAGTTATTCTGAATGACCCTATGTGCACCTTGAATATTATATACCCTTTTAGGGATAGATTTCAAATAGCTCTGATATAGCAGAAACCACTAAATTATGAAATTGCTAAATTGGGAATTGTATTTCAACCCAGAACAAGAAATGTGCTTGAACGGACACTAAATAACTCGCCCAGCTACAGCACTAGGGACAGATTTAGCTGGATATAAATTTGAGGCCTAGTATTTAGGCGCTGGGTGACCGGTATGGATTTAGTGACAGAATTAGACTTGGAAATGCACAGAAGCGTGTGTGTGAAGTTATTCTGAATGACCCTATGTGCACCTTGAATATTATATACCCTTTTAGGGATAGATTTCAAATAGCTCTGATATAGCAGAAACCACTAAATTATGAAATTGCTAAATTGGGAATTGTATTTCAACCCAGAACAAGAAATGTGCTTGAACGGACACTAAATAACTCGCCCAGCTACAGCACTAGGGACAGATTTAGCTGGATATAAATTTGAGGCCTAGTATTTAGGCGCTGCGTGACAGGTATGGGTTTAGTGACAGAATTAGACTTGGAAATACACAGTAGCGGGTGTGTGTGAAGTTATTCTGAATGACCCAATGTGCACCTTGAATATTATATACCCTTTTAGGGATAGATTTCAAATAGCTCTGATATAGCAGAAACCACTAAATTATGAAATTGCTAAATTGGGAATTGTATTTCAACCCAGAACAAGAAATGTGCTTGAACGGACACTAAATAACTCGCCCAGCTACAGCACTAAGGACAGATTTAGCTGGATATAAATTTGAGGCCTAGTATTTAGGCGCTGGGTGACAGGTATGGGTTTAGTGACAGAATTAGACTTGGAAATACACAGTAGCGGGTGTGTGTGAAGTTATTCTGAATGACCCAATGTGCACCTTGAATATTATATACCCTTTTAGGGATAGATTTCAAATAGCTCTGATATAGCAGAAACCACTAAATTATGAAATTGCTAAATTGGGAATTGTATTTCAACCCAGAACAAGAAATGTGCTTGAACGGACACTAAATAACTCGCCCAGCTACAGCACTAGGGACAGATTTAGCTGGATATAAATTTGAGGCCTAGTATTTAGGCGCTGCGTGACAGGTATGGGTTTAGTGACAGAATTAGACTTGGAAATACACAGTAGCGGGTGTGTGTGAAGTTATTCTGAATGACCCAATGTGCACCTTGAATATTATATACCCTTTTAGGGATAGATTTCAAATAGCTCTGATATAGCAGAAACCACTAAATTATGAAATTGCTAAATTGGAAATTGTATTTCAACCCAGAACAAGAAATGTGCTTGAACGGACACTAAATAACTCGCCCAGCTACAGCACTAGGGACAGATTTAGCTGGATATAAATTTGAGGCCTAGTATTTAGGCGCTGGGTGACCGGTATGGATTTAGTGACAGAATTAGACTTGGAAATGCACAGAAGCGTGTGTGTGAAGTTATTCTGAATGACCCTATGTGCACCTTGAATATTATATACCCTTTTAGGGATAGATTTCAAATAGCTCTGATATAGCAGAAACCACTAAATTATGAAATTGCTAAATTGGGAATTGTATTTCAACCCAGAACAAGAAATGTGCTTGAACGGACACTAAATAACTCGCCCAGCTACAGCACTAAGGACAGATTTAGCGGGATATAAATTTGAGGCCTAGTATTTAGGCGCTGGGTGACAGGTATGGGTTTAGTGCCAGAATTAGACTTGGAAATACACAGTAGCGGGTGTGTGTGAAGTTATTCTGAATGACCCAATGTGCACCTTGAATATTATATACCCTTTTAGGGATAGATTTCAAATAGCTCTGATATAGCAGAAACCACTAAATTATGAAATTGCTAAATTGGGAATTGTATTTCAACCCAGAACAAGAAATGTGCTTGAACGGACACTAAATAACTCGCCCAGCTACAGCACTAGGGACAGATTTAGCTGGATATAAATTTGAGGCCTAGTATTTAGGCGCTGGGTGACCGGTATGGATTTAGTGACAGAATTAGACTTGGAAATGCACAGAAGCGTGTGTGTGAAGTTATTCTGAATGACCCTATGTGCACCTTGAATATTATATACCCTTTTAGGGATAGATTTCAAATAGCTCTGATATAGCAGAAACCACTAAATTATGAAATTGCTAAATTGGGAATTGTATTTCAACCCAGAACAAGAAATGTGCTTGAACGGACACTAAATAACTCGCCCAGCTACAGCACTAAGGACAGATTTAGCGGGATATAAATTTGAGGCCTAGTATTTAGGCGCTGGGTGACAGGTATGGGTTTAGTGCCAGAATTAGACTTGGAAATACACAGTAGCGGGTGTGTGTGAAGTTATTCTGAATGACCCAATGTGCACCTTGAATATTATATACCCTTTTAGGGATAGATTTCAAATAGCTCTGATATAGCAGAAACCACTAAATTATGAAATTGCTAAATTGGGAATTGTATTTCAACCCAGAACAAGAAATGTGCTTGAACGGACACTAAATAACTCGCCCAGCTACAGCACTAAGGACAGATTTAGCGGGATATAAATTTGAGGCCTAGTATTTAGGCGCTGGGTGACAGGTATGGGTTTAGTGCCAGAATTAGACTTGGAAATACACAGTAGCGGGTGTGTGTGAAGTTATTCTGAATGACCCAATGTGCACCTTGAATATTATATACCCTTTTAGGGATAGATTTCAAATAGCTCTGATATAGCAGAAACCACTAAATTATGAAATTGCTAAATTGGGAATTGTATTTCAACCCAGAACAAGAAATGTGCTTGAACGGACACTAAATAACTCGCCCAGCTACAGCACTAAGGACAGATTTAGCGGGATATAAATTTGAGGCCTAGTATTTAGGCGCTGGGTGACCGGTATGGATTTAGTGACAGAATTAGACTGGGATATGGCCAAAAAATAAACAGACTATTGCTGGTTAAATGCACTTGGTGTGACAGCTTCACCCTGATGTAGGCTTTAGCCAAAAAACAACCACACCATTGAGGGTTAAATGCACTTGGTGACAGGCGCAGCTTGCCCCTGATTTTGTATATGGCCAAAAAATGAACAGACTATTGCTGGTTAAATGCACTTGGTGTGACAGCTTCACCCTGATGTAGGCTTTAGCCAAAAAACAACCACACCATTGAGGGTTAAATGCACTTGGTGACAGGCGCAGCTTGCCCCTGATTTTGTATATGGCCAAAAAATGAACAGACTATTGCTGGTTAAATGCACTTGGTGTGACAGCTTCACCCTGATGTAGGCTTTAGCCAAAAAACAACCACACCATTGAGGGTTAAATGCACTTGGTCGCAGCTTGTGCTGGCGCACCACAAGACACAAAATGGCCGCCGATCACCCCAGAAAAATGTGACTGACAAACGGTCTGTGCCGCCTAAAAACAGTGAGCAATTGAGGATCAGCAGCTCAATGATCCACAGCTGCAGATCGATCAGTTAATCAAGTCCTTTGGAGGAGTTAATCTGCCTAATCTCGCCCTACTGTCGCAGCCGCAACCTCTCCCTACGCTAATCAGAGCAGAGTGACGGGCGGCGCTATGTGACTCCAGCTTAAATAGAGGCTGGGTCACATGGTGCTCTGGCCAATCACAGCCATGCCAATAGTAGGCATGGCTGTGATGGCCTCTTGGGGCAAGTAGTATGACGCTTGTTGATTGGCTGCTTTGCAGCCTTTCAAAAAGCGCCAAGAAAGCGTCACAAAAGCGCGAAGAAAGCGACGAACACCGAACCCGAACCCGGACTTTTACGAAAATGTCCGGGTTCGGGTCCGTGTCACGGACACCCCAAAATTCGGTACGAACCCGAACTATACAGTTCGAGTTCGCTCATCCCTACTCTGCAGCCTTTTAAGGAGTACCCCATTAAAAGAGGTTCTATAAAATTAGAAAAACAGGTGTGGCGCTGTTTTTTTTAAAGAAAATTGACATTGTTTTCTAATCCTCGACAGCCCCTTCAAATCTTCATTATCTGAATTCTTCTTTTTATCCCTTTCTAGGAAGAAAAGAAGAAAAAGAAAGAGTGTGGGTCTAAAGATTACCCCAAGTCCTGGCTATATAAGACCCTGATTAAAACCTTCTACAATGTTCTTCTACAATCTGCTTTCTTTAAATTCGTTCACGACCTCCTAGTGTTCGTCAGCCCCCAAATCTTGAAGTAAGGCTTGCTTTAAATTTCACTTTTTGTCTTTGCCACTGTCTTTATATTGGGGTCCGTTAACAGTCAACCTTATACAGCAATCCATGTCAGGATAAGAAAAATATCTTTCCTTTCTTTCCGAGAAGAGCACCGTCACTTGTAGAGAAGGATCTGGGTGTACATCCAATGTCATTCAGCTTAGTCTAAGGCTAGCAGGATATTGTGACATATTAAACGAGGCATGGACTCGGGGAGCAGAGATGTAATATTACCACTTTACAAAGCTTTGGAATATGCAGTTCAGTTCTGGGCACCAATCGATAGAAAGGATGCTGTCGAGCTGGAAAAAGTACAAAGGAGAGCGACTAAACTGATAAGGGGCATGGAGGGTCTGAGTTATAAGAAAAGATTAAAATAATTAAATGTATTTAGTCTTGAGAAGAGACGTCTAAGGAGGGACATGATTAACCTATACAAATATATAAATGGGCCGTGGAAAGAATATGCAGAAAAGATGTTCCAAGTAAAATGCCCTCAAAAGACAAGGAGCACTGCCTCCGACTGGAGAAGAAAATGTTCAATCTCCAGAAGTGTCAAAGCTTCTTTACTGTTAGAACTGTGAATCTGTGGAATAGACTACCTCAGGACGTGGTCACAGCAGGAACAGTGGACAGTTTTAAAAAGGGTTTAGATGAATTCTTAAAAGTAAATTACATTAATGCGTATGAAATCTGGGTCTCGCTCCCCTTTTTTAAAATTCACATCCCCACCTATCTCTTGTACTGCAGCTCAGACGAGTGAATGAGGCTGCAATATCAGAAACAACCCGTCAACAAGAGTGGTGCGGTTTCTGCAAAATAAGAAAAACTATTTTTACTAATCCTGGGCGATCTCATTTAAAGGGGTTTTCTCATCTCCCCATTACTAAAGCAAGATGAGACACACAGTCCTGACCACCTCCCCGCCGGGAAACAGCAGAGCGCCGGAGTGCTCTGATGATCCCCACCGGGGAGGTAGTTGGAACTGTTTCATCTCACCTTAGTAACGGCGAGATGAGACAACCCCTTTAAATCCAAAGCAGCAGTTCTATCACTATCATAATGGCTCCCAATGTGGGGCGGATTCCAGCGACTATACATTTTGAAATTATTTAAGCAGTTATATAATAATTTTAAAAAAATCACATAAACCACATAAGAAGGCACCAGTATAATAAATGCAACATGAGGAGCTGATGATTTTAGTTTTTTTTCCTGGGAAATGCAACTTAAAAAAGTTCTCTGGGATTGCAAAATTGATGGTCTACCATTAGAATAGGCCACCAATATCAAATTGGTAGGAATCTGATTGTCAGCTGATTTTAAGGGGTCCCCATTATTTTGTTATATCCGGTACAGCTCTGTACTTTTAGTAGTACTGTCATATGTCGTCTATATGCATTGTCCTATTTTAGTGTGTTTGCTTGTTGGAAGTTTGTCCCTGCTATCTCCCTGTAGCCAGGCCATGAAATAATCAGCTTCTTGCTTCTTCCTGTGCCTGGCTGCTATTTTTTATTTATTTATTGTCACGGACGTTCCCGCGACAGGTGGCAGGGAAATCGGTGTAGACTGGTAACGTGGTTTGATCTGACAGGTTTTCCTTGTAGATCAATAGGGATCGGTGTTGTTTCTGGTAATGACCACACCCCCTGCCTCAGGTGTTGCTAATGTGGTCATTTAAACTTCCCTATTTATTGTTTCTTCTCCCACAATGCTGTGCGGTTTATAGCTTCAGTTTAAGTTATGGAAAGCTGGTGTGTGAACGGAGTTCCTGGTGCTTCCATTACTCCTTTGAAGTTAAGTCTTTCCTTTCCCTTTTTATATTTTGTTTGGGTTCTATGTGTTGCATTTCCCTATTGTTGGTATTGGGCCTGAAGGAGACTCCTGTTCGTCCTTCCTTTTGGAGGAACAGTTAGTCTAGTCATTGCCATTAGTACCAGGGTCCTATAGGGCTAGATAGGACTCTAGGATCCTGTGTATGAACACACCTACGCCTGGGGTCTGTTCATACTGGTCAGGATTTTGGTTAGGGTTTTACTAGGAGGTGTCCATCTTCCTTTCCTAGTTCTCAGGCCTGATTCCCTGTTCCCCCTTCCCTCTTATGCTCAGTGTGGTATTTCCCTTGCACACCGAAGCGTGACATTTATGCTGTAACTATTAACATCCGTTGTTGAATAATAGCATAAAAAAACATTGTTTCATCTTCTGTTTGTGCATAATTATAAGGGTACAGCCTGGAAATAAACCTCATCCGGATTCCTTGTACATGTCTGATAGCTTGCGGGTGAAACTGAACAATAAAGTCACCCATAGCCATATTGTCTCATGAGCATCACACTTCAGCCTAGGTATTAAATCAGAAAAGGTACTATAAGTACTGCAGTTTACATTCATTTGAGCTGTAGTACCGGGCCCAGCCACCACTAAAATCACAGCGCTGTACCTGGTAAACAATTTAGGGGACGTAGCGATCACTGGATCTATGACATCTTTAATCATTTGATCGGTAGGGGTGCCAGAAGCCAGACACTCACCGATCTGATATGGATGACACATATTGAGAATAGGTCATGAAAGTGGACAACCCCTTTATATGTTATGTTATATTGTAATTTGTTCTGCTGCTGATTTGCAGAGCGATGGTCTCATTCACATCCAACCCTGAGGAGTATCTATGGAAGGGATTTTTTTACGCCATCTTGCTGCTGGTAACAGCTGTAATCCAGTCACTCTGCCTGCAGCAATATTTCCAGGGCTGCTTCGTCTTAGGAATGAGAGTCCGTACGACACTAACCGCTGCCGTCTACAAAAAAGTGAGTATAGATAATGAATGGTCTACATGGGCATGTAGCACTATGGTGGTAAAACATCTGGGTTCCCCTATGGAAGACAATGTTGTGGGCATTTATTGCAAAAAGTCTTCCTCAGTTGGATTTCTTGCAACATTTGCAAAGTCGTCATCAACTGTGTTTCCTATATATCGGACATTTTTGGAATAGATCTGGTGGGGCTTATGTAAAGGTTGGAAGCCATATTTTCTAAGGTTTATATTTATTATTTTTTATCCCTTTAGGCTCTGACTGTGTCAAATGCCACCCGGAAGGAGTCGACAGTGGGGGAAACTGTGAACCTGATGTCTGCGGATGCGCAGAAGTTCATGGATCTGACGAATTTCATTCATCTCATTTGGTCCTCACCACTGCAGATCATTATTTCTGTAGTATTCCTCTGGGCAGAGCTGGGACCATCAGTCCTGGCAGGACTTGGAGTGATGATCCTCTTGATACCAATTAATGCAGTCCTAGCTACTAAATCAAGGACGTTCCAGGTGAGGCTATCATAATCTACTGGACATGCACCAGTTGCACAAAACTGATGTCCACTGTTGTAGAAGGGCGACATGACCTACAGGTTGGCATAGTCCATTGTTTGTCAAAGGGGTTGTTCACCTTTGGGGAGAAGATATTGGTAACCCCCTCCTCCTTGCGCAGACCTGCGAAGGGAGGCATACTTGCCTGCTTCCTGATGCAGTCTGCCCGCTCCTTCTCTCCCCAACCTAAGCTATTCTGCTGCACTCTCAGGATGTAAACTTCCATCTTGATGCCACTGCAGCCAATCTCTAGCCGCAGCAGTGATCTGCAAGGTCACCTCTGCAACCAGCTATTGGCTGAAGAGGTGTCAAAACAAAGGATTATATCCTGGGAGCACAGTGGAGTAGGGGAGGTCCGATAGAGAAGGAGCTGGGATCCAGGTAAGTATGTTTCCTTTCGCAGGCCTTCCCAAGATGAGGACTTGCCAATTCCCCCCCCCCCCCCCAAAGGTGCACAACCCCTTCAAAAGTAAAGTACATGCAGGCTGCTAGTACAAACACTGTTCTTACTGTCATCATTGAACCACCAATGATACCCTAGATAAAATAAAGTGTCACATTAAAGGTGCTACTATGCCTGTTGTAAGTCGGGGGGCACTCTGGCGGTCACTGTTAGAAAACTGTGCCTGTCCATGTTATGGTGGGACTGTGGCTACTACTATTACAGAGGCACTATAGCTGGCACTGTGTTGAAAGGCATTAGGTAAGGGGCATAAAGTATATTTAAAGGTGCAGGGAAAAGGTCTCAACTTTTTGTCCGTGAGATGCAGTTATTTCTCAAAAGTAGGAAATTGACCTATAGGGACGAGGGTGCCTGTTCTTTCGCGGAGGAGGGGACCACTATTCGGTTCTATGGCTGCCTCTATGGCACATACACACAAAGTCCAATCTACTCTTGTGTTCTGCAGATGAAAAACATGAAAAACAAAGATAAACGGCTGAAAATAATGAATGAAATCCTGAACGGCATAAAGGTGAGGGTTGTTATTACTCGGCTTGTGATGTATTTAGCTGCTTTATGAATGTTTGCCTGCCTGTATTTACTCTACGTCATGTGTTTTGTTCTAGATCTTGAAGTTGTACGCCTGGGAGCCTTCCTTTGAGAAACAGGTGCAGGAAATTCGTGAGAAGGAGCTGAAGGACATGTTACTGCTTCGCCTATCTATTCTCCGTCTCCATTTTCGTGTTCAACTGTGCCCCATTCCTGGTGAGAACCAGTCACATATCCCATGTTATAGTCACAGGTTGTCTTTTCTTTACAGGGACAGCGTCCACTTCCTATTCTGCAGTTATGGATTAAGGGGGTGGTACAGTATTAGGAAAGCATGGCTGCTTTCTTCCGAAACAGTGCCAGATCAGCAGGGCCATATTTACAGCAAGGCACACAAGGGCACGTGCCTAGGGAGCGTTAGAAAGGATGGGGCAGCACTTCACTGAGAAAACAAATGATTTATGTTGATTCTTTCACCTTAGTGCTGCTTCTCATGTTTACTCATCACTAACTTTTGTTTATTGTAGCTACAAGTCAGGAGGGTTAAACATCACACTGCTTACCTACAGCTAACATAACAGTACTATCAAGGCAGTGGCAGGGTTAAATCCCCTGACTTAGTGCTGCAGTTAAAAAGTAAGTGATAAGGAGACATCAGAGCAGTCAGATGAGGAGAAAGATGAAGCCAGTATATGACCCATATGTACATTGCCAGCTGGTGGAGAGGATTTCTCTGCCTGTCACACAGCAGACCATTCTATAATCCACACATTGACACCAAAGTGGTAAAGCTCCTCATTAAAAAAAAAAAAAAAAAGCCCACTGTGGCTACATTGTAAAGGTGGCTATACATCTAGCATCGGAGCTGGATAATGCATGCTATGATTTTTTCAGTCATAACATGCACCATCCATTGATGGAAATGCCTTCAGACTTGTGCATTAGGCCTCATGCACACGACCGTTTTTCGGGTCCGCATCCGAGCCGCAGTTTTGCGGCTCTGGTATGGACCCATTCCCTTCAATGGGGCCGTAAAAGATGCGGACAGCACTCCATGTGCTTTCCGCATCCTTTGCTCCGTTCCATGGGCCCGCAAAAAAAATATAGCATGTCCTATTGTCTGTTTTGCGGACAAGAATAAGCATTTCTACAATGGGCCGCCAGTTCCGTTCCGCAAATTGCGGAAGGCACATGCTTCTGTTTTTTGTGGATCCGCAGTTTGCGGACCGCAAAAAAACGGAACGGTTGTGTGCATGTAGCCTTAGGGTTATATTTTACTAGCAGCTGTGTAAGGGTATATTCAGATTAGATTTTTATTTTATTTATTTTTTTTATTTTTATTTTTTTTAGCTGGGCAGCATGGTGAATCAGTGGTTAGCACTGGTGCCTCGCAGCGCTGTGGTCCTAGGTTCAAATCCGACCAAGGACAACATCTGCATGGAGTTTGTATGTTCTCCCCGTGTTTGTGTGGGTTTCCTCCGGGTTGTCCGGTTTCCTCCCAAACTCCAAAGACATCCTGATAGAGAACTTAGATTGTGAGTTCCATTGGGGACAGCAGGTGATGCTGATGTCTGTAAAGTGCTGCGGAATATGTCAGCGCTATATAAGTGCATAAAATAAATAACCACACAGTCAAAATAAAAACGCATTTTAAACTGTACTCTATCTTACTGCCATTTTGTGATGTGGTTATTTGCCATGCATTTTTCCAGGTTAAAAATGTAACAAATATATTTACTTGTATAAACCGCATGGCCAATTACTACATCACAAAACCACAGCAATCGTGGTAAAACCAAGTCCATTTTCAACAGTGTTTTTTGACGACATGGGGAAAATAATTTTATGTAGCTACTGTATACACTCAAGTCAATAGGCAGCTATAGCTGAACTAATAGGGGGCATGAGCACAAATTGCGCCTAAGGCAGCATAAATTGCAAATGCAGCCCTGCACATCTGGCCACAGGTTGTGTGTCGTTAAGTCTGCTTTATTCCATTATGTACCAGACACAACCCAAGGAGAAATATGGTGATATTTTTGTTACAACCCTTTTTTTAAGAAGCTGCACTATAAATCCCCTAGTAAAAAAAAATAAAAAACATGATGAAGCCATATGGCTTAATAGGGTACTCGGGAACTTCTCTTTGCCTCCTTCAGTACAGGGAGCCTCTGACTGCCTCCTGGCTTTAGCCACAAACAAATGTCCTGCCTGCAGCTTTTTTTATTTTTTTTTAAATGTCCACCTTGTTTCTGCAACAGCAGTGACATCTAGTGACAACAATTAATATTACAGGACAGGCACATATACGTTAGAGTCCATACAGAGTGTGGCACCATATGGTTTAACATATTAAAGCATACATGGAACATGTGAGCTTTACCCCCTTTGCAAGGGGATTTGGAGAGAAATGGAGGTTGAAGACTGTAAAAAAATACATTAAAAACATAAACCATAGATGGGCGCTGTTTGTTGGTATTCGTCCCATAAAAATAAAGGATGGACTTGTGCTGAAAATGAGCGCTCTGTGGGATTAGATACTAATGATACGGTGAAATATTATGGGGTAAATAATTTTTTAAAAACTGATTCAGGTTAACATTTTTCATTCTGAATGTCAACCCCATGATGTCTTATTCACTGCTTTTATATTCCGTTTTCACAAACTTTTTCTCCCATAATGCTGAAAATCGGACCACAGATCTAATTGCTAGACTATTGGCATCATAGGGATTCAACACACTATGTTATGAGCTGCCGAGAAGAGTGGGTGAAGGGAAGTGCCAACTGCTCAGAGCACATTTCAGGGGCTCAGACGTGGTCGGTGGTGTGTATATGTAAGAGAGGATCAAAATGATGTATGACTACAATGTTGAGTTTTGCCACCCACATGACACATTCTCCTCCACCCCCCACATTCTTTCATTGACCCTAGGGCCAATACCCGGTCTTCTCGTTTGCTACCAATGCAGCTCCTCTGGGGATGGCTGTCCTGAAATGTACTAGCAAAAGGGGTCCACATGGTCCACCTCTATGCAGAGTTTATTTAGAAACTAGCACCAACTACTAGAATTGTGTTTATTTGTTCAGGTCTCGGTCGGCCAGTTTTGCTGTTTACGTTGTGATTGATCCAAACAATGTGCTGAATGCAGAGAGAGCCTTCACATCCATCTCCCTGTTTAATGTCCTGAGCTTCCCCCTCTCCATGCTGCCTATGCTTATATCTAACATGGTGCAGGTAAGTAACTGAGCTCCCGTATTTCCTTTACCTAGGTCTTATTTACACAATGTAATTTACGTCTGTGTACTCTTCATGTGTACAGCAGGCTGGACACAGCACACGGAACTATAGAAGTCAGGGATGCCATCTACGTCTCCCCCCCCAAGGATCTGTGCAGACAAACTCAAGGCGTATATTGTATAAGAATATCTCTGTACTTGACTCCATTCAAGCTTTCCCTGACCCTGGACAAGTCTCTATGTCCCAGCTGCTGAAAAACACCCCACAGCATGATGCTGCCACCACCATGCTCCACTCTAGGGATCGCATTGGGCAGGTGATGAGCAGTGCCTGGTTTTCTCCAAACATCACACTCAGAATTGAGGCCAAAAGTTCAACCTTGGTTTCAACACACCAAAGAATCTTGTTTTTACACAGTCTGAACTTTTAGAGCAGAAGAAATGTTTGTGTCCCCTTCTCCAGATCTGTTCCTCCACACACTCCTGTCTCTGAGCCCTACAGGCAGTTCTTTCCTCCGCTTGGTTTTTGCTCTATGTATTGTCAGCTGTAAGATCTTACATAGACAGGGCTGGGTATTTCCAAATCATGTCCAATCCACTGAATTTACCGCAGGTGACTCCAGTCAACATGTAGAAACATCTCAAAGATGATCAAGAGAAATGGGAGGACCCAAAAAGATTTCTAAAATTCACTTTCTCATTATGGGGTACTGAGAGCAGGATGATGGGGGGGAAAAGATTAACTTTTTTTTATTTTAGCACAACATTTGCGAAAGAATGCAAAAGGATCTAATGAGTTTCCAAATGCTCTGTATGTATAATCATCTGCTAATAACCCTGATCACTATGCAGGCAAATGTATCCTGTGCCCGGCTGGAGAAATACTTGGGAGGAGAAGACTTGGATAACTCTGCTATAAGCAATGATCCTACTGTTGGTAAGAAGTAAACATCAATGACTCCCCACATTTATAACTAATAGCACTGCCTGATGCCAGAATAAAATACATTTTTATTCTATTTTCCATTATATTTACAGTGCTTTGGTTCACAATATAAGACTTTGTCATTAACAGATGCTGCTATCCAGTTTTCTGATGCCACTTTTACCTGGGAGCCGGGCACATCTCCAGCAGTGAAGAAGTAAGGCGATATTGCACATTTCCATAATATGTAATGCAAAAGTAGGAAAATAATGGATGGACCATTATGTTGTCTGCATAAGATAATTATAGTAATATTATAGCATGTGGTGCAGAAACAAGAAAATAGAAATCCGCTGACTGTCCACCATGTTGAGCAGCAAGGTTTTTGATGGTGGCACTTACTTGTGTTTTTACAATCATCTTCTGATTGCTCTACAGACCGCAGTGCCGGTGGTGGAGACCTGGTTCTCAACATCCAATATGTTCACATTATTGTGTAGCCAACACAGTTGGAGTCTTGAGCTTTGGCCAAATTTGCAGTTATTTTAAGGTGGACTTTTTATTAGGCAAATCTGCTATCAACTGTAAATATATTCTAGATGCCCCAGTATAGTAGAAATAGATGTCCTTCCATGAATTTATAGAATTTTAGACTTAGTATGGGTAAATTGCACACTGTAGCTCATGTGTCCACACTTCTGATGTCCATACGTGCTATGTTCTTCTTGTAGTGTCAACCTGGACATCAAGGAAGGTCACCTGGTTGCAGTAGTTGGTGGAGTTGGGTCTGGGAAATCTTCTCTTGTTTCTGCGATGCTTGGGGAAATGGACCATGTCTATGGACACATCAACATAAAGGTAGAAAGTGAACTTTGTGTTTTATGAATGCGATTTACCATTACCTATCTGTGTATAGATATGTATGTGAGACACTGGCCATGATTTATCAAGACTGGCGTTTAACGAGGTTTTGCGAGAAGAGGTGTAGGGGGAATGATTAATTTCCCTTCTATCTGTATAAAGTTATGGGTAGTATAATGTCTTATTAGTAATGTAACTTTGTGTTTCAGGGTTCTGTGGCCTATGTTCCTCAACAAGCCTGGATCCAGAACGCCACGCTGAGAGATAACATCTTGTTTGGGTCACCTCTAGATGAGGCGCGATATCAGCGGGTTCTAGAAGCCTGCGCCTTGCTTCCTGATTTACAGATGCTGCCGGGAGGGGATATGTCTGAAATAGGAGAAAAGGTGATCCTATAAGGCATAACATGCTTATTGGTTAAAACACTCAGATGAGGTACAAAGTCTTGGTGGTTTTAGTACATGAGGTGGCAGAATTCTTAATGTTACAGAATTACTAAATGAATCAATAAGCTAATCTTCCTCTTTAGGTCTCTGTTCGTCTCGCAGAGACCACACTGAGGACTATGTGACATCAGTCTCTTGCCAGGTTCACAATATCTTTCTTTAGAGCAGGTACATCTCAGTACCTGCTCTTAAGAGCTCAGACTCTATTTCACGCTGGGTTCACACCTGAGCGTTTTACAGCGCGTTCAAACGCGCTGTAAAACGCTCAAGACATGAAAACCAATGCTTCCCTATGGGAATGGTTCACACCTGGGCGTTTTACAGCGCGTACGAACGCGCTGTAAAACGCCCGACGCTCAAACAAGTACTTGAGCTTCTTTGGGGCGTTTTGACGCGCGTTTGTGGCCATAGGACACTGCAGTCAATGACACAAACGCGCGTCAAACGCGCGTTTACTATTACAAAAACGCGCATAAAAACGCGCGACAAAAACGCGCGTAAAACGCGCGTTTGCGCAACGCTCAGGTGTGAACCCAGGGTTAGGCCCTGCATTTTAAAGGGGTATTCTGGTTTTAATGAATACATTTATTTATTTAGAGAATAGGATGTTGAATGATTTTTTTAAAAAAAAATAGATCTCATAGACCTTTATTATATCCAATTAGTAGCCTCTCCGTAAATATTTTTTTTTTAAATGTATCCACAGGAGAGCTTGATAGGACTAAGCATGGTGTCAGTCATGTGAGACATCATGTGACCTGGCTTTCAGTTAACAGGTGAATAGTAGTGTATTAAGGAGCAGAACTTCTACACTAAATACAGTATTAATACCTCTAGCAGCATCTCATCATGTCTGTCAGTGTCTGTGTAGAAGCAGATCTGTGTGTTCTTGTTTTTACACTAAACTGTGTTAACAACATGACAACACCTAGAGACAGGCGGCCATTTTACAACATCACCTAAAGACAAGATGCCACGCAAATACACAGTCATGTAGTTACAGTAGTAACCACAATAAAAATCATGATTCCACCACTAGTCCTATTTAATTGTCACATGGATGCATCCTGTGTGCTGACCCAGCACATGAATGGCTTGTAACACTGCTGCTTACTCTGTAAGAGATTACATGATGTGTAGGACATAACATGACTGATGCCATGTTTCATTTAGGCTGTGGATACATTACACAGGACTGATACATGTGCAGAAAGCTCCTGAGGAGCAGGTGGAGATGATGGGAGTGGTAGTGGCCCTGATGAGATGTGTCACGGTGTACTCTCACACACTATTGCTCACTTGGAATCGGTACAGTGAAAAGGTGCTTTAAGGAATAATAGAATAACAGTCTCTCTTTACTAAGTACAAAATAGAAGTTGCTAGTACATGCAGCGGTAGTTTGTATACAGTGCAGTTCCTCTCCCCAGATAAGGTATGTTTGCTGTCATAGTAACAGATGATGACACCTCTGGTATGCTATCTTGCTGATGTCTCTCTTCTGAACTTCAGACTAAAATCTGTAAGCTGGCACTTTTGGCTGTAGATGTCCACTGTCAAATGTAGGCTTTGAGCTGGGATTACCTGGATGCGATCTAGGTTATGGGTGTCTGAGCCATAGTCCCTCACCTGCAGCGGGCTCTGGATGGCTATGGTTGCTGGTCACTCTGCTGTCACTCACAGATGAGTTGGTTCTCTGGTCCCTAAGACTAGTTTCACACTAGCATTAAAATATTCCAGCAGAGGAACAGCATGTCGGAGTTCACTATATCCGGCATAGCCAGCCAATTGACTCAGCATTAGTGCAGGGATTCAGCTGTACAAAAAACAGCTGAATGAACCGTTTTTTGTCATCCCGGCACTAATGCTGGAAACAGGCTGGGTCCCGTTATAGTCAATAAGGCCTGGAGGTGCTCCAGCCCCTTTCTGGATATGATGAACTCTGGGAGGCTGTTCCTCTGTCTCAGTATTTTATTGCTAGTGTGAAACTGGCCTAAGGACCTAAGAGCGGGAGGCAGGGGCTTAGCTAAAGGCTCATGGGCCCTGATGCAAGAGTTCAGCTTGGGCCCCCCTTCCATCAGTGCTTTGTGTCCTGGGGCAGGGAAGGACATAGCCTTCGTGCTGCCTGAGGCAAAAATTGAAACTGCACCCCCCATGCCAAATTCTTGACCTAACCCTTCCCTCCAGCCAGAGGTGTAACTTGACCAGCATGCACTTTTTATAATACTGGTGTTTTCTTATGTGGCACAGGGGTCTTTGGGCCCCCTCAGGCTCCTGGGCCTGGTAGCAACTGCTACCTCTGCACCCCCTATAGGCTACTGCCCCTGGCAGGAGGAATTGGACGTGTTTCCTCACTCCTCCCAGTCCTACCAAGAGGGAAGGAATCAGGTGGTTGGATCCATTTCTGATGCAACCATGCCTAACCTGCTGGTGTACAGTGCAAACACAACATAACATTAGATAACAAACCAAACTTTGCAGATACCTTCGGGTCTGGGATACTGCACATGGGCTATACCATTCTTCTTGATGTAAGAAAGATATATTATGCAGAATTTGAAAAAAAAAATATATATATATATTTATATATACCGTATTTTTTGAGTACCAACTCTGGCTCTTGCATAGTAAATGGACGTACTAAGGACTTCGCTTGGACCCCAGAGAGAGAAGGTAGGCTCAAAGTTGACAGCCATGAGTCTCCTGCACCCTGTCCTTTTCTGCTTGTTGGGAAGAGGGCTGTCTAATATATATGGCTTGGTAGAACTCTCTAAGGCCTCATGCACACGACCGTTGTTTTATTCCGTGTCCGTTGTTCAGTTTTTCGTGATTTTCTGCGGACCCATTGACTTTCAATGGGTCAGTTGAAAACTCGGCTAATGCACAGTTTGTCATCCGCGTCCGTGATCCGTGGTTCAAGTCTGTCAAAAAAATATAACCTGTCCTATTTTTTTCACGGAAAATGGTTCACAGACCCATTCAAGTCAATGGGACCGTGAAAAAACGCGGAGGCACACAAGATTGTAATCTGCGTCTGTTTTTTTCCTATCATTTGCATGGCAAACTTGACTTAGATTTTTTTTTTTACTTTCCTTCATGTCTGGAGACATGATCCTCCAAAAATAAAGCAAGACACACGGAAACAAAAACGGAAACGGATAACGGAACAACGGAACCCCATTTTGCGGAACGGAACACAACAGTCGTGTGCATGAGGCCTAAAGCGAAGGGCTATTTCCTCTGTTGTTATGAGAAGAGTAGAGGATGCAGTTTTGACCGAATGTATGTAGGCACAGGCTTTGTTCCCATTGGCATAATATTTAAATCTTGCTGAGCGATATAGTTTGGCCGTACGTGCATTCAGTACGTTTTTTAAGGGTGGATCGCAGATGATTTAACTGCTCTAAGATAGCATCCCAGGTGTTTTTTATGGATTGACTCCATTTCCTGGATTTGTTTGCATAACTCAGACACTTTTTGTTCACTTTTCTTTTTAAGATAAGCTCCTAGAGATATCAGGTGGACCCTTATTACAGCTTTGAGGGCCTCCTATACCAGGCCAGCAGTAGCCCTAGGTGTGGAGTTGAAGGGGTATTCTCAGGACTGCATTTCATACTTACCTGCTCCCGGCGCGCTGTCCACTTCCTGGTTTCAGCACTCAGCAGGGGGCGGGCTCCATCTTGATTGAAGTCTTCTCCCAGCTGGGCCACGCGCTCTACTGAACGTGCACGCCGAGGCCCAGCATGCGCCCTGGTGACTTCTTCCTGGCAAGTATACTATACTGGACAAAAAGAAATCAGCATACAGCATGTGCAGCCTCGGCGTGCGCGTTCAGTACAGCGTGCCGCCGGCCGGGAGAAGAGAAGAAGTCGTCTGTGCACGCGCGGCCACCGTGATTCCTGAGAAGAGCGGTGGTCGTAACCAGGGGAGACGGAAGACAACAGTCAGGTAAGTATATGTTTATTTATTTGTAAGGGGTGGGAATTTGTTAATTAAATATATTTAGAAAAATGATCACTGTTAAATCATTAACAGAGTTAACAGTGATCATTAAGATGGGAATACCCCTTTAAGTTTAAAGTACTCCTCCAGCAGACCAGACAGTTATATATTTTTTTTTACATGTTCCCCTTTGAACCCAGAGGGGGGAAAAAAGCAATCTGATTTGAGAGCTGCACTTATACAAGCTGACAAACAATGCAAGTTTGTGAGCGTTTGTGTGTTTGTGAGCGTTTGTGTGTTTGTGAGCGTTTGTGTGTTTGTGAGCGTTTGTGTGTTTGTCTTAAGTGTGTGACTTTAGATTATGTGACTTCAGATTCAGGGACTACAGTAAGTTATATACTTATCACTTCACCATATCGTACCTTTCTCTTTTCTTGCATAATCCCCATTTAGTATGTTTGAGGGTGCATATCTTTGTTCAAAATGTGAGCAAATTGCCCGTTTGGAATCGCACAACGAGTATCTAAACGAGCGAATTTCAACACTGAGAGGCATTGACAATATGGAAAAGAGCTTGCTGCTCACTGAGCAAGCACTCTTTGGGGTAGATGTTGGGGAGGGTGGTAGCGAGGAAGCTCAGGAAAGTGAGGTAGCTAGCTGGGTAACAGTTAGAAAGCGGGGTAAAGGGAAGAGTGCCAGGGAGACTAGCCCTGATCTGACACACCCCAACAAGTCTGCACGGGCGGCAAATTAGGGGAATGTCAGTTCAGGCAGAATAATCCTACCATCAAATTTGTACAAGAACTAAAGAGTTTACTACAGCAAGCAAAAGAAAATAATTTAATCACTAAAGAAGAGTTCAAAGTTCTGTACAAGCCGAACCCAGTGCTTGCAACATTTTATGCTATTCCCAAGATACATAAAAAACGACATCCAGTCCCAGGGAGACCTATAGTATCCGGGAATGAGAGTTTGTGTGAAGGGATAAGTGGCTATGTCGATGAGGTGATATCCCAATTTGTCCCCAGTCTAACATCATACCTGAGAGACACTAAAGACTTATTGATCAAACTGCAGAACATATAAGTAGAAAAGGGAACCTCATTAGCAAGCTTAGACGTAGAGGCGTTATATACCAGCATACAGCATTCCAAAGGCATAGATGCAGTTAAATACTACCTAGATACAAAAGGCACCCAGTATAAAGATCATAATGAGTTTGTTTTGTCACTTTTAAGTTTTTTACTCACTCATAATTATTTTGTTTTTGATGGCGATTATTATTTACAGATCACTGGTACCGCAATGGGCACGAAATGCGCACCAAACTTCGCAAATCTTTTTTTAGGGTGGTGGGAGGATAGATTTGTGTTCACTGAAGCACACAGTCAGTACACTAAATATATCACATACTGGGGTCGTTACATTGACGACGTCATAATACTGTGGGAAGGTGCACAAGAAGAATTCTATGAATTTATTAAAATTCTTAATATCAACATAATTGGTTTAAAATTCACAGGAGAAATAAATCAAAGCAGACTCAACTTTCTGGATGTAGCCCTCAGCCTTTCAGAGAATAGAACTATAGTAACAGAAATCTATAGAAAGCCCACGTCGAGCAATAGTCTCCTCCACTGGTCCAGTTACCACCCAATACCTCTGAAAAGAGGAATTCCAGTAGGCCAGTACTACAGAGCGAGAAGGAATATTTTAAGACTGGATGAAGATATAAAAAGTGTTATCACAAAACACCCCTCAATCACATACAGAAGATGAACCAATCTTAGAGAACAACTTGTACATAGCCATTTTCAGAAGAATCCCCAACAAACAGAAAAAAACACATGGTTAACCACAAAAGGGTCTTATCCATGTGGAGATTGCCAATTCTGCAGCAGAATGCTAGTATGTAAAGAATTAGAAAATCCGGTTGATCATAAGAAGTATAAAAAAAAAAAAGAACTCAAGGGGCAGTAGACTAAATAAAACTTTACTTTTAATACATCAGGAGATAAAAAAGCCCCTACTAGACAAACAACGATTAAGACGTGCCCGGTGGGTATTAAACACCGAACAAAATTGTCACTGGTAGGACAGGCAGGAAGGGGGTAATTAACGGGCGGCGGAAACGTAGACAGAGACCACTAGCCCTAGTACCTCCCTGCTTGACCTGTGACACCCTATAAGTATCCGAGTGACGGGGTCCAAAAAAACCCCGCAAGGGGTGGCCCAGACAGGAACTCTACTCCTAAATAAAATTCCCTGGTAAGGCCCTATTAGAACAGTGCCAGAAAAAATAGGTGGAGTTCCCACTTTGGGATACTGAAGGGTACAAGAGAACACAATACAATAAAGAAAAAAAGGGTATAACACCACCTGGATGTCTAGAAGTCAGAGTGGGTGCATACCTATATAGTCCCGACGCGTTTCTTCAGTTTAGAGCCCCAAGATTCTTCAGGGGACACGGGGCTGCGTGTTCATGTAAGTCAGATCTTGACTACGCCTATGGACAAAGACATGTACATCTAAAAATATGTCCCTATAGCAATAGTCAGATAGACAGAGAGTGAACCTCCCCCATTGTCTGTGTCAGATCAAGGAGAGGTATAGAACTTACTTCGTTTGCGGCTGCGGTCGAGAGTGGCTGTAAGCGCACCATGTGGCAAGACCCAGTGTGGTGGTGTCTGCTGGAGTTGTGACCGGCACTGGTGGGGTGAAAAACGCCGCATTATGAGGCTAGAGGGCCAGGTGGAGCGCATCAGTCGGAACTAATGGACTTCCGGCATGTGTGCTCCTTGATGACGCTACTGTATGGCGTCCTGAGGTCGCGATCACGTGTGCGGAAGTGACGTTTCCGCACCTGCGCCTCTCTCATGCGTACCATGGAGCTTGTGTGGAGCGCACGGCCGGCGCCATATTCAGACGTCATCCGGCCGCGCCACCCATGCACATGTCAGAGATGCGGTCACATGATCGAGGCCAAGCCTCGGTCACACGGGCGCAGTGATTCCTCTTTATGGCCAGACTGCTGTGCATATCCACGATAGTGCAGTCGGCCATTTCTACAGTAAGACAAAGTATCCCGTCTTATTATCTCCTACACTAAGCAGGGTACTTCTAGATTAAGCTTGAAAAATGGATGATTCCCCATTTAACCAAATGTGGGAACCTACACCCATCCCAGCTATGGAAGGTGAGGGGGGGGGGAATCAAAAAAAGGGGGGGGGGAGAGACGCATTACTCGCTGGTCTAGATGCGACCCCAGCATTTCCCTAAATATCCTCCGCCTCCTCACGCGTAATTGACAGTTGTGTCAAAATCACGCGTGTACAAGACCAAAGAAAGAGGTTAAAAGTAAGAATAAGTGGCCACAGGGCCCACACAGAAAATGGAGTAAATTACAGAAAGCAGCCGAAATTCAACTGTTCATTAAGTCCATTGGGGGCTACTGTATTCAGTGTATATGTCCACCAACACTCCCTTTGGAGGATGGACCTGTTCCAGTCCCCCCCACGGGTCGGTTTGGCAACATGTTCGATTCCCATAAAACTAATCGATGTTATGCGTCCCTCATGGACCGAATTTTGTTCGGTGTTTAATACCCACCGGGCACGTCTTAATCGTTGTTTGTCTAGTAGGGACTTTTTTATCTCCTGATGTATTAAAAGTAAAGTTTTATTTAGTCTACTGCCCCTTGAGTTCTTTTGTTTGCATTTTTGAGCAGTATACCAGGGAGGCTTTGATAGCCCCTCCTGTTAAGACCACCATTTATTGAATTTGTTACTTTGAGGCATGTCGGGATTTCTGACCACAGGCTTAGACAGAAACGTGTGGGTTTCAGAGGCCAGTTTGGTGTTCTCTGAACAACTGTTTATACAAAAAAAGTACACTCCTACCCTTAATGGCGCCTTCTCGGAACTCACTAGATTATACAAAGAACACATAAGTTCCTGGTGGGAGGTGCAGGGCTTGGAGCACTATATCAAACAGGGGATAGTGCCCAGAGGACTTCGTATTACCCTATCCCCTGCACACCGCATTAGGAACCCAGAGTTCTTAAAAAAGTGGGAAAAGGAGGCCACTGCCAGTTCTTTACGGTTTATGCAACTGCTGGTGGACGAAGAGAGAGTGGTTCTGGAGCGGGCGGAGGCGGGATTAAAAGAACAGATTGACATCACAAAGAAATTCCAATCGGAACCGGAGTTCTCTGCTAAAGAGGCCCAACTGCAGAATACGGTGGAGCGGTATCAATTTCATCTAAAAGACCGCAAACACCGACAGTTTAGCAGAGATTCCCAGGACTTCCGAGATAATAAAGCTTACCAATTTCTAACCAACCCACCCACGTCACAGAACACAGACATCTCCTCCACGGATACAGAACTCTCCGATACAGAGAAAGAGAGAAACCCGAAGGGCAGGGGACGTGGACGGGGTGCATATAGGTCCAGGGGACGGGGTAATCGGGCACGACAAGGCCCACAATATTCCTCCCAAACTCCAAACACAGCTGCATCGGGTTCTTCTGTTTCTTTTTTAGACCAGGGGTCACATTATCCCCTAAGGAGCAAGTACATCGAGAAATAGGTAGGGTAGACCAGGCCCTGCTAGATAAACGAATTATAAACCTTTCTTCCCGCACTCTTTCCCCGACCGAACTCAGTCTGTTGGGACGTGGACTTTCATTCGTCCCCACCAACAAGTTTGACATATTTCGGTGGACTAGGGACTTAAATCTATTTGCCCGCAGATTGAGATGGCATAAGTTCCACAAATTGAGAGATAAAAGGGAAAGCCGCGAACTTGGTGTCCCCGTAGAAATTCTAAAAGACGTTCGTATATTATTTAATCTTGATCAACCATCTCTGAACGCAGAAGGTCTGGGTCCATTCACATCTCTTAAAAACAAAAGTGTAAAAATGCCCCCCATGGGGGAAGTGTCCTGCGTGGACGTGTTCCTCCAACACACTATTGCAGAGCTTGCCAATATACAGCCAGTTCCGTTGAGGTTCAACTGTAACAAAAAAGAGAGAAAGGCCATCAGGGACCTTGAGGATGACAATAACATTGTTATCAAACCGTCTGACAAGGGGGGTAACACTGTCATAATGGATACGTCCGCATATCGTGACATGTGTCTGTCCATCTTGTCAGACGGGACGGGATATGAGATCCTTCGAAGCAGTCCTATGGACAGCTTGCGAGGAACCCTGAAAAGGATCTTGACAAGGGCCAAAGACATCCATCTCATTAGTGACGAGGAATATGACTTCCTGTACCCCCTCTACCCGATTATGGCGACCTTTTACTGTTTGCCAAAAGTGCATAAAGAAACAACACCTATGAAAGGCCGCCCGATTGTCTCGGGCATCGGCAGTATATCACAGAACTGCGGGATATACGTGGACAGGGTACTGCGTCCTTTTGTGGTGGCCCTGCCATCCTATGTGAGAGACACTGGCGATTTGCTAGGGAAACTTGAGGACATTTGTATAGAACCACACTGGTTCCTAGCCTCCATTGACGTGGAGGCCCTCTACTCATCGATCCCACATGGACGAGGGTTGGAGGCCTCCAGTCACTATTTGAGTACAAGGGGGCAACAATTTTCTCAACACAACGGCTTTACCTTGGAGCTCCTGGAATTCGTGTTGTCTAACAATGTCTTCATGTTCGATGGCCGCGTCTACCACCAGCTCAGGGGCACGGCGATGGGCAGTTCATGTGCCCCATCTTACGCCAACCTGCTCCTGGGCTGGTGGGAAGAATCGGTGGTGTTCAGTGACCCGCCAAGGTGGTTCACGGGTCATATCGCTCTCTGGTCTCGCTACATTGACGATATTTTTCTGTTGTGGAGCGGACCAGAGAGCGATTTTAACAAATTGATTAGTGAACTGAATATCAATAATTTCAACCTTAGGTTCACATCGGTCATTGTGAAGGACTGCCTTCCGTTTCTGGATGTAGTCATCAGGAGGAACGACAAGGGCGGCCTCAACACATCCATCTATAGGAAACCTACTTCTACGAACTCCCTCCTTAGGTGGGACAGCTGTCATCCTGTCCCACTTAAGAGAGGGATACCCACCGGACAGTACCTGAGACTCAAGCGCAATTGCTCTGAGGACGCGGATTTTGAACATCAGGCCCGCGACCTCAGGTCTAGGTTCCAGGAGAGGGGGTATCCGGATAGGACCCTCAGACTGGCCTATGAGAGAACCAGGACTCGTGCACGAACTGCACTTCTCCATCCAGCAAAGAGTAGAGAGCGCGGGTCTCAGAGTACTGTCCGGGTGGTAGGTACTTTTGACGCGGCTGCGTCACAGGTGAGAGGTATATTGACACGCCACTGGGACACATTACTTATGGACCCAGACCTGGCTGAAGTTCTGGATCCCTCAGTTTCCCTCACTTTTAGGAGGGGTAACAATCTGAGAGATAGATTGGTGCACAGCCACTTCACCACGGCGAGCAAGCAACAGACGTGGTTAGACAGATCCCTGACGGGTTGCCATAGATGTGGCCGTTGCAGCTTCTGTGTACACCTGATACAGGGGAAAACTTTCATTGGTGAACCCAAGGACACCATCTACCATATTAAAAGCTTCCTGAACTGCCGCACTACGGGTGTGATCTATCTGATCACATGTGTGTGCGGCCTGCGTTATGTAGGCAAGACAGTCAGGGAGCTGCGGAAACGCATGGGGGAGCACCAAGGCGATATTCGCAACAACAGGGATACCCCCGTAGCGCGTCATGTGCAGACGGTCCATGAGGGACGCATAACATCGATTAGTTTTATGGGAATCGAACATGTTGCCAAACCGACCCGTGGGGGGGACTGGAACAGGTCCATCCTCCAAAGGGAGTGTTGGTGGACATATACACTGAATACAGTAGCCCCCAATGGACTTAATGAACAGTTGAATTTCGGCTGCTTTCTGTAATTTACTCCATTTTCTGTGTGGGCCCTGTGGCCACTTATTCTTACTTTTAACCTCTTTCTTTGGTCTTGTACACGCGTGATCTTGACACAACTGTCAATTACGCGTGAGGAGGCGGAGGATATTTAGGGAAATGCTGGGGTCGCATCTAGGACCAGCGAGCAATGCGTCTCTCCCCCCCCCCCTTTTTTTGATTCCCCCCCCCCCTCACCTTCCATAGCTGGGATGGGTGTAGGTTCCCACATTTGGTTAAATGGGGAATCATCCATTTTTCAAGGCTTAATCTATAAGTACCCTGCTTAGTGTAGGAGATAATAAGACAGGATACTTTGTCTTACTGTAGAAATGGCCGACTGCACTATCGTGGATATGCACAGCAGTCTGGCCATAAAGAGGAATCACTGCGCCCGTGTGACCGAGGCTTGGCCTCGATCATGTGACCGCATCTCTGACATGTGCATGGGTGGTGCGGCGCGGCCGGATGACGTCTGAATATGGCGCCGGCCGTGCGCTCCACACAAGCTCCATGGTACGCATGAGAGAGGCGCAGGTGCAGGAAACGTCACTTCCGCCCACGTGATCGCGACCTCAGGACGCCATACAGTAGCGTCATCAAGGAGCGCACATGCCGGAAGTCCATTAGTTCCGACTGATGCGCTCCACCTGGCCCTCTAGCCTCATAATGCGGCGTTTTTCACCCCACCAGTGCCGGTCACAACTCCAGCAGACACCACCACACTGGGTCTTGCCACATAGTGCGCTAACAGCCACTCTCGACCGCAGCCGCAAACGAAGTAAGTTCTATACCTCTCCTTGATCTGACACAGACAATGGGGGAGGTTCACTTCTGTCTATCTGACTATTGCTATAGTGACATATTTTTAGATGTACATGTCTTTGTCCATAGGCGTAGTCAAGATCTGACTTACATGAACACGCAGCCCCGTGTCCCCTGAAGAATCTTGGGGCTCTAAACTGAAGAAACGCGTCGGGACTATATAGGTATGCACCCACTCTGACTTCTAGACATCCAGGTGGTGTTATACCCTTTTTTTCTTTATTGCATTGTGTTCACTTGTACCCTTCAGTATCCCAAAGTGGGAACTCCACCTATTTTTTCTGGCACTGTTCTAATAGGGCTTACCAGGGAATTTTATTTAGGAACTAGAGTTCCTGTCTGGGCCACCCCTTGCGGGGTTTTTTGGACCCCGTCACTCGGATACTTATAGGGTGTCACAGGTCAAGCAGGGAGGTACTAGGGCTAGTGGTCTCTGTCTACGTTTCCGCCGCCCGTTAATTACCCCCTTCCTGCCTGTCCTACCAGTGACAATTTTGTTCGGTGTTTAATACCCACCGGGCACGTCTTAATCGTTGTTTGTCTAGTAGGGGCTTTTTTATCTCCTGATGTATTAAAAGTAAAGTTTTATTTAGTCTACTGCCCCTTGAGTTCTTTTGTTTGCATTTTTGAGCAGTATACCAGGGAGGCTTTGATAGCCCCTCCTGTTAAGACCACCATTTATTGAATTCATAAGAAGTATAAAATTACCCAATACATAAATTGTAAAAAAACAGGAGTGGTGTATGCGATACAATGCAGCTGCCCCAAAATTTATGTAGGTAAAACTGTACAAGCATTCCGGAGAAGAATATCAAAACATCTGAGTGACATTAACCTAAAAACAGACACCACACTCTCTAGACACATACAAGCAGAACATGGCGGCAAAAGTGATAGTCTGAAAATATGGGGGATAACCAAAATTAAACCTGGCCCGAGACAGGGTGATATAGACAAAAAATTACAGCAGGAAGAAACCCGTTGGATATATAGACTCAAAAGTCTTTCACCCCAAGGCCTAAATGAAGGTTTCACTTATGCATCTTTCCTGTAAAAATTAGTACAACAAAACTCAATAGGAAAAAAGGGGAAAAAAAAATCCAAATGAAATAAATGATATCTGACCTCCTTGAATAAAATGACAGAGAAAGTGGCGAAAAATAAAATAAATAAAAATTCCAAAATTTGAACACATAAAAGAGTTCATATTAAGCATATTACCTCCCTATAGATCCGCTGGTGTGGACTGACCTGCAAGATAAACGAGAAATAATAATCAAAACAAATACTCTAATAAAAAAGGAATCATATTAGGTATATTACCTTTCAATAGATCTGGAAAATGCCAACAGAATCTGTAAGACAAACAAGAGAAATAACAAATAAAATATAATTAAAATTTATATAGAAAACAATGAAAATAATAATACGTAACAATCATACAGGTAAGAATATTAAAATAGAATATTCAAATAAAATCTAGGCAAACCAGTCGAGCACTAGAATAAGTGCCAAACAAATAACAACAGAAAGAAGGCATCACATATACCATTTCCAACAAAAAGATAAGAGGAAGCAAAAATTATCTAAGTGCTGAGACATGCGCAAAAAGAAGGAAGAGTAAAAACAAAAAGGCAAAAACATCTAAGTATAGAAACATGCGCAGAGAAGTAAGAAGCACAGAAAAATTTCTAAGTGCAGAGACATGCGCAGTACCTTGTCGTGTTAATCTCATAGATTCTAAAAGCATTAAAGGATTAGCCTGACCAGCTAATTAATGATAACAGCACAATATTAACTATTCAAACTAATAAAGGAATAAAACCATACTGTTCTCGGTATCTGCAGACCAGCCAACAGATCGGAACCAGCCAAAGTTCTAAGTATGGAGACATGCGCGAGATCCGAGTAAGATCGCGTTAATATTGACGTCAGAACTAGGCGAAACGAATAGCCTATCAAAAATCACCAAACAAACAATGGGGATAAGCTCAATAAGGAGCAATGCTATTCGCTGGAAGAGTATCGCGTCACACTAGTAGGAGGTTTCAAATACACCCGGCAACGCCATTCTCCGCATAGACTGCCCGATCCCCTGAGGACGCCATGTTTATGGCGAAACATGTCGGGGGGCAGCGTTTAAGATTTTAGGCTACAGTGGACCGAGATAAAGTGTGCTAGCTAGCGAGTAGGTAGTACAGCAAGTGACTACGCGGCCATTAGAAGGCAGCATAGCAAAGGACTGTGCTGCCATCAGATTATGAACAGAACGAAACAAAGTAATTAGACAGGTAGCAGGCAGTTAGCGCAGCACATGCACTACCACTAACTATAAATCAGAATGTCACAACACAGTGCCAAGAGGGACCAATACTGAACAGCCTGCTGGCAATGTAGCAAGCAACTGCTACAAATTAGCAGACACAAAGCATCTATTCTAGCAGATAGAAAAACAAATAGCTAGCTAATCAAAGCCACAGTTACTACAGCCAAACGGCTGACAGTAGATGAATATATCTAGTACAGCACCGCAAAGGTCCACTGTAGAGAGTTTTAAATTAATTTAAGTAGGTTAGTTATAAGTTTTCACCATTTATTAAATTTAAACCTAATAAAAGTAAATTTTTACAAAATAAAAATCACAAAACAGAAAATGCGCATGTCAAGAGTAGGCAATTAGTAGTCTCACGACTAAATGTAAAATACAATAATAAGTGCCTCTACGTGTGCAGGGTATACACCAGTGTAATATTGATTCAGCTCAGGCAGAGCACTGCTGAAGCCGGACCCTTCCTCTGCCAGTCAGGGGAATGTCGGCTCTAATAAGCAGGGGACCAGGAGAGCACGACAGACCAGACAGGTGCTGGTAGTGGGAGACTCAATTATTAGGGGTACAGATAGGGCGATCTGTCACAAAGACCGGGATCGTGGAACGGTGTGTTGTCTTCCTGGCGCTTGAGTTCGAAACACCGCGGATCGGGTTGACAGATTGCCGGGAGGGGCTGGAGAAGATTCAGCAGTCATGGTCCATATAGGAACCAATGACAAAGTTAGAGGAAGGTGGAGAGTCCTTAAAAATGATTTTAGGGATTTAGGTCAAAAGCTTAGGGCAAGGACCACAAAGGCAGTGTTTTCCAAAATACTATCTGTACCACGAGCGACACAAGAAAGGACAGCGGGAGATTAGGGAGGTTAACAAGTGGCTCAAGAACTGGTGTAGGAAGGAGGGGTTTGGGTTCCTGGAGAACTGGGCCTACTTCTCTGTCGGCTACAGGCTCTGTAGGGATGGGCTGCACCTCAGTGGGGAAGGGTCAGCTGTATTGGGGGACAAGATGGCTACAAGGTTGGAGGTGTTTAAACTAGGGACTGGGGGAGGATAATTACGTTATAGGATGGGAAGATAGTGCAGCTAGAGACCGGGGGCAATGTAGTGGGACTATGGGAGGAATGGAAGGAGGCACTAAAACGGCTCAGAAGGAAAGGTGTAGGGTAAAAAAATATACATAAACCTCTTACTTGTATGTATAATAATGGCAGAAGCCTGACTAATAAAACTGGGGAACTGGAATTAGTGATGTGTGAGGAGGACTATGACATAGTGGGAATAACTGAGACATGGCTGGATGATAGCTATGACTGGACGGTTAATGTACAGGGTTACAGTCTGTCTAGAAAGTATCGCCAAAACCGGAGAGGGAAGGGTCTCCCTTTATGTAAAGTCCTGTCTAAAGCCCACAGTCTGAGAAGATATAAGTGAGGGACGTGAACATGTGGAGTCACTGTGGGTAGAGCTACATGGAGGCAAAAACAATAATAAATTACTAATATGAGTTTATTATAAACCACCTAATATACCAGAGTCCACAGAAAATCTGCTACTAAACGAGATAGACGAGCCGGCAAATCATAATGAGGTAGGTTATTATGGGGGACTTCAACTACCCAGATATAGACTGGGAAACTGAAACCTGTACATCTCATTAAGCAGGCATGCTCAACCTGCGGCCCTCCAGCTATTGTAAAACTACAACTCCCACAATGCCCTACTGTATGCTGATAGCTGTAGGCTGTTCAGGCATGCTGGGAGTTGTAGTTTTGCAACAGCTGGAGGGCCGCAGGTTAAGCATGCCTGTCATAAAGGAAACGAGTTCTTAGCAACAACCAAAGACAATTACCTTTCCCAACTGGTTTAGGACCCGACTAGAGGGACGGCGATACTGGACTTAGTATTAACCAATAGACCTGACAGAACAACAGATGTGCAGGTTGGGGGACACCTGGGAAATAGTGACCATAAAGTAATAACCTTCCAATTGTCATTCAAAAGAGTTTCTTTAGGGAGGAACAAAAATACCAAACTTCAAAAAAGCTAAACTTAGCCAACTAAGAGAGGCCATAGGCCTAACTAACTGGGACAAAGTCCTCAAATATAAAAATACCGCCACAAAATGGGATATTTTTAAAATAATCCTAAAATCTAATTGTGAGAGGTACATACCTTTATGGGAATCAAAGGTCAAAGAGGACCTCCCAGGCTATGAGCTCTGTGCTGCGATTGGACAGTGCTACAGCCAGGGAGAAGGAACGCCCAGGGAGAAACAGGGCAGACTCCTCCCTGGTTTACTTGATAGTAGCAATTACCATACAGCGTGGGAGAAGGTAACAGGGCCACAGCGGGCGAACAGAACGACGCCCAGGGATAATAGTAAGTGCAGTGAGATCCCTGGGCACCACTCTAAATGTCCAGATAGTTATCTTACAATGTTCTGACCCATGAAAGGTCCTCTTTAAGGAACAAGCAAAAAACAATGTGGATAAATAGAACTGTAAAGAAAGCAATAAATGACAAAAATAAAGTATTTAAATCACTAAAACAGGAGGGCAGTGAGGGAGCACTGAAAAACTATAAGGAAAGAAAATAGAATATGTAAAAGAAAACTAATAAAAGCAGCCAAACTAGGGACCAAGAGATTTCACACTCGCGTTTTGTGCGGATCCTGGATGTATTTCTGGAGTGTACTAATATTTCATGTTACAGCTACTAGAGAGGGGTCGTTGATCTAGGGAGTTATTCTGATGCCTGATTGGAGTCAGGAAGGAATTTTTTTTCCCCCTTAAGTGGGGAAAATTGGCTTCTACCTCACAGGGTTTTGTTTTTTTTTGCCTTCCTCTGGATCAACTTGCAGGATAACAGGCTGAACTGAATGGACAGATGTATTTTTCCGGCCTTATATACTATGTTACTATGTCTAGTAATGTCTCATTCAGCCTCCAGTTGCTCATGGGTGTCTGAAATTGTTTAGGTGTGAAGTCTAGAAACACTGGAGCGTGGTCCGAAAGCAGTAAGCTGCCAATTGATATGGTACAAATAAATTGTCTAGGCTCTGGTATGAGCGATGTGCCTCGGAGTAAAATGTGCAGTCCTTACTAGTGGGGTGGAGGGTTCTCCAGATGTCTGAGTTCTAGAGATGCTATAGAAGCCTTAACCCGTAAGGCGAGAGATAGCCGAGGCACCAGTAGAGGAATGTAAAAGGGGGTCCAGGGTTAAGTTTAGATCTCCCCCCCCCCCCCCCCAGAACCACCACCTCCTCAGCAAACTCTCGAAACAAGCGAAGTGTACTACAAATCCAGGAAGAGGTATTGGGGGCGTAAATATTCCCATAGGTCAATGTCTGTCTCCCTATTATCCCCTTTATAAAGAGATCTCTCTTCTGGTTCTGCAAGAGTTGAACGCACCTCCAGCGGAAAAGTTCTCATGTAAATCTATAGACACTCCTCTAGATGCAGAGGAGAGTGACGTACTGTGGAACCATTGATTGTGCAGGAGATGGGTCAGACGCGGTACATGACCAGCTCTAAAGTGGGTTTATTGTAGTAGTGCACTCACCTGGTGCTTGCGCAATTGGTGATATATTTGGCTTTGTTTGGTTGTTCCTTTCAGCCCTCTTACATTAAAGGAACACACCTTGATGGCAGCCATGGGAGACCAGAACAAGACAAGTGAAACTGCTTGTTATCTCCGCATAATTGGGAAACAGCCAGGTGAAAAAAAAGGGATTTAAAGGGAGCAAAAACATATAGGGTGTCAAACAAGTTAACAGATATAGTTGAACATCTATATATGAGAAAAACATTATCTCTCCTAGGTAGAGGTAGTTATTGGGGGGTCGAGTTTGTACAAAAGTATGGAGTATCTAGTGGGAAACGAGCATATAGAAACAAAATGGGGTGAAATTCTCACATCTCTAGGGCCTAAGAGCTTGGTATAGTCATTTAACATACCAGGATAAAGGTATAATTAAACTAAAGGTGCGACCCAATCACAAATAATGGCCCTATAGGGGCCACTTCTGGATTTCAGGGCTCTTGAAAGGCCTCTTTTTGTAGCCGCAGTAAGGAAAATAAAATTTAAGATAGACAGAGATGGAGGTATAGAACAAAAAGATAGGAACATATCACTTAGGTTCAGTATGTAGTCTCCGTGGAGTCATCTTTTCCAATTTCCTTTTCTGGCGCTGAGATTTCGAAGTGGTACTGGGTGTCCAGGCAGGAATCACAGGTATAGCCGACAGGTCTGTGAGGTTCTTCACATTGTTCCAGTCCGGAATGTCCAGAGCCGCGACATCCAGGGTATTATAAACTCGTGGTAGATCAGCTGGGGACTGGACAACCATTTTGCGTCCAGGGGCATTCATGAGCAGTCCAAAAGGATGAAGCCAGTGGTAAGTTATGAGTTTGTCTCAGTACTTCCAAGAGAGGCTTCAGAGCCCTGCGTTTTTGCAGAGTCATGGGTGATAGATCTTGGCACAGAGAGATGGTAGTCCCAGAAAAAGTAATGGGCTGTTTGTCTCTAGCTACTTTCAGTAATTTCTCTTTGGTCTAGAAGCTGACCCTCCTACAAATAACGTCTCTAGGCAGCTCCTGCGGTTTGGGTAGCAGGCGTAGCGCCCTGTGGGCCTGGTCCATGGTAAGATCGTCTGGCGCCTCTGGGCCTTGTAGTGCGGCAAATAACTCCAGCACCGACGCCATAATGGAGTCTGGTAGTATGGACTCCGGAAGGTCCTTAATGCTAAGATTATTTCTCCTGTTGAATAAAACTACCGCCTCGTAGCCCGCCTCAAGTGATTCCACCCTTTCACCAACCTGTTTAAGATCTTTCTTTATGTCCTGTAGGTCTTGTTTCAAAGGGGCTAATGCTTCACCTAAAACATCTCTTATGAAGGCTCTGGATACTGGGAGGCTTTGATGTGATTTTGCGTCACTATTGTGGTCTCCGTCTAAGTCTGCAGAATACTGTTTGTTCTGTTCGCAGCGGGGATTCTCTACCAGACACCATCTTGTTTCCCGTCTTCACGGCCAGGGTTCTCTTTTTAACAAATTTGTCCATTTCTTAAATTTCTCCATGGTTTATAGTTTGTCCTCTGAAGTTCTGGGGTGTCTCTGGACTGATGGTTTTGCCCATTTTGCTTTCAGAAATAAAGAGTTTGAAGCTCGCTTCCACTTAGCCCTTGCAGAGCTCACACAGACATGTATGTTCTGCTCCGCTGCCAAGCTTCCACCCCAGGTAGTTTCATGTTTTGATCAATATTTTTCTATTCCATTACCATTTTTCCATGTATGTCCTATAGGGAATAAACCTGAGTGGAGGACAGAAGCAGCGGGTGAGCCTGGCTCGGGCAGTATATCAGAATACGGACATCTACATCCTTGATGACCCTCTCTCTGCTGTTGACGCTCACGTGGGGAAACATATATTCGAGAAGGTGGTTGGCCCCAATGGATTACTAAAAAACAAGGTAAACTGAAGACAATACAGCTCTATTCTGTGATGTAAACTAATATTCAAATGAAAACGTCAATCTTTAAGAATCAGCTGACGTGCTTCATTGAGGTCAGTGAGATAAAAAAACGTCTTCATCATTCTTCTTTCTTCCTCATTCTTATGCTTAATCCTCTGATGTGACATTTTTCTATATTTTGCATGTTTTTATGCTTATTGCGCCTCCTCTTTTCACAGACCCGCATCCTGGTCACTCATGGTGTAAGCTTTCTGAAACACACCGATGAGATTGTGGTGTTAGTGAATGGCAGCATTACTGAGACCGGCTCATATAAAACATTACTGGCAAACAATGGAGCTTTTGCAGAGTTCCTCAGAACGTACGCTAAGCAAGACAATACCAAGGAGTCAGAGCCTACAGGTAAAGTCAATCTAAATCATGTATGGAACGAGGGGTGGCTGGCAGCTTTCTGGATTTATTTTTGTCACATAGAGGCATAATAATCTTACTGCTACTTTAAGTGGTATACTTCATGGTTGCACGCATTCTTGGTGGGATTGCTCTAGAACAGGAAAACTGTTGCAAAACAGCTGAGTATTAGTTATAGTAATCTATTGCCAGCGCCCAGAGGGCAGTTCTCCAAACCACTTATTCTCCAGTCAGCCAATCTGTGCCCAAGATGGCTGATGGCACATGCAGTGGCCGGGTTTGGGGTGGCCCCAATGATACAATGGGTCCGGACACCATCGAGGTATCACCATGTGTTGCTGCTCTCTGTAAGGAATGGTAAGGCGTGGTGCACCCCAATGGGAAATAAGTCCAGAGAGTCAGGGTCTGCAGTGAACCAGTGTGCTTCTTTACCGGAGGAAATTAAGTGCAAAACAATACAGGCAATGCACTGAGCTGGCCTCTCCAGTCTTCTCCGGGTAAGAAGGTCATGCTGAGTAAAAGCCTGAGCTGACTGTCCCTCTCTCTCTCTCAAAGGGCTGGTACCCTGGCCAAAGGTCTGGTGACCCACGGTCTGTGGCAGAGTATCCCCATTTGAGCATCATCTTCTGGTCACTAGTGCAGTCTGGCAGAGTCTCTTACTAAGAACTGGTCTCTGTTTACAGACAACTAGGGGCTCTGACTGCTACCCTTTTTATACAGTTTCTTTCCGAACTAGAACATTCTAGCGGGAGGGGTGGAGTGGAGAAGCACAGCTTAACAGAAACATTCTTATACTTTGTCTGTCATAGACTTGTATAGAGTTTAAATGCAACTCTATGGGAATGACTAGGTAGTTTTTCCAGTCATAAGTATCAACAACAGAGCTAATCCAGAAAGTCAGAATTAGAAGTGATTTTTCATATCCTTCCTTACATGGTCTGATTTTACAGATGATTACATCGGACCATAAACTGGGGTTGGAACGGATATCAGGAGGCATACACAGGGAGTAGTAGGGATAATGAAGCTGAAGTTATACTTGCTCAATGCTCATCCTACATGGTCATGATCTGGTTTTCTCATTCTTTTGCAGTGCTTCTCAATGATGAAGATGATGATGGTGAAGATCCAACAGATCAAGCTGCAGAAGTAGCAGAAGACATTGTAACGAGGACACTTAAGAGAGAGAACAGTCTACACAGGCGGAAACTTGGCAGGTGAGTCTGGCTGATTTAGGACACATAATGACCTACAGTATGGTTATTGTAAGATATTACTGTATTCAGCACCACATCTAATGTATACTTTGATTTCTAACATATTGGTAACTACCTGTCTTTCAGTATGAATGGCACTTTAAGGAGGTCACTGAAGGACGTAGCAAAGAACAAGGGAGAAGATGAGAAGAAAATAGCAAAAGGACAACAGCTTATTGAAAAGGAGACAGTGGAGACTGGAAAGGTGCATATGGACTTTACCCGTATTGTGCTGCCCCTGTGTTGTAAACATTTGCATATGTTGTGTATTGTGTTATCAGTTACACAGTGCTTACCTACAGCAATCAACGTTTGGAAGATACATTGGCCAGAAGTACAGGCACAGCCTCAGATCAACCACATGACCTCATTAACACTGCCAGTAGAGTGTAGTTCAAGCAGTGCACCAATAAATACTACTGCCAGCCGAGTGCTGCCTCACAAATAATGCTTCCCTTGTAGCAGAATGTACAGTGCGACGGTTTGTTCTTGGGAGGAGGGGGGGGGAGTTTTACAGAGACCAGGATGGTAGTGCTGATGCTGGATGGCATTGTGTTTTTGGTTTTTATGTCCAAGAGCACAGGAGGACTATGTGTGGCAGAAAGGTGCACATCAACAGCAGAGAAGTAGCAAGAGGTTGCAGTGGTGGAGCAGCATCAGATTTCTAGTCACAGGACCTCTAGGTTGGATCAGAGATGAAGACCACAGAGTTACAGGGGTTTTCCAGCCAAATAAAATCGGTGGCAATGGGCTCAGAGAGACTTTTAATTATAGAAGAAAGGACAATCATCCTCGCCAATGTTCTGATGTTGCCATTCTTGCGCTGCTCTTCACTTCCTGTTCTGGATCAACATAAAATGCAAAGAGCGGTCCAATCACTGGTAGTTCACATTTAAAGCTGGTGATTGGCTGTGCGGGTCTTTCCTGGCTTTTCCGGTGTGTCGAGTCTGGACAGGAAGTGAGAGAACCAGATGTGTCAGCAGGAGGCGCCTGGTGTTCCGATGCTTCAACTGAAGAGTAAGGTAAACGGGAAATTACTTGTGATTCCCCTGTTCCTTATCAGTGATTGGACTGTTAATCATATTTTGGTGGTGGTCCAGTGTAACTTGTCCAAGATAAAGTCCAACCAATCAGGTTAAAACTTAAAATCTGGTTGCTGTGGACGACTACTGCTTATTTCCTCCTGCTCTAGCTTTGATAAATCTCACCCACTATCTTTTTGCAGGTGAAATTCTCGCTGTATCTGAAGTATCTTCATGCAGTGGGATGGGTTTACTCTTCCTGGATATTGGGGACCTACATTTTACAGAACGTGGCCTTTGTCGGACAGAACATTTGGGTCAGTGACTGGACATCAGACGCTATGACTTATTTTAATCAGAGCTATCCAACTTCACAGAGAGACATGCGGGTCGGGGTGTATGGAGCCCTGGGGGTGTCACAAGGTAAAGTTGTTGTTTTTTTCATTTTCTTTATTTGTAAAAATCTCACTGTTTAAAAGGGTTGATCTTTCAAGAATCTTCTGTGTATATGGACGTCATACAGGGGTACCTGCTCGGACTCCTCTATGAAGCAGAATGCAAATGTCTTGCAATGGTGGACTTGATCCGTCCATGTATTACATAGCCAGCCATTCATTTTTAGGGCAACTGCAATCCTCCTCTGCAAATTCAGCTGTTTGTTGGAGCTGCTGAGAACCTGATCATTGCTGCTTACTGAAAGGGTTTGTCGCTAGTGAGACAATCCTTAGTCCAGGCTTTCTGTTGTAATATTTTGTGCTATGTAGGTACTAATGGGTGGTATATGTATTTTTTAGGTATTTTTGTGTTCCTCGGTGCTTTTCTGGTTGCTGCCGGTACAGTACGTGCATCACGGCTCCTCCATTCACAACTACTTCAAAATATCCTGCACGTTCCTATGCAGTTCTTTGACACCACTCCAACTGGGCGCATTGTCAACAGGTTTGCCAAGGTCAGTTCCATCCATTTTCATTAATAGAGTTGTTCCAGAATTAACCTATAAGTTGGAAGTCCTTTGATACAGTGTAGTGACTATCCTCTCGGACTAGTCAGCAGGGTTTTCACATGAACTTTATGGTATTGCCTTAGCTCGGGCCGCCAGATCGGGATTCAGCTGGTAACACTGTTCTCTGATCCGATTGTAATTTTAACAACTGGATCTGGACAACCTGAGGGAACTGGCTGAATCCCAATGCCTGATTATAGTAACCCATCAGGGCTCATTAGGGTCAGTAATCGTCCCTTCAACCATTGAACACTGTAACCAAGCAGGTCACCAATGAATCAGGGGCCATACGAGCAAGAGCGTAGCTAAAGGCTCATGGGCCCTGGTGCAAGAGTTCCGCTTGGGGCCCCCCCTTCACTCTGCATTGGTGCATCTAACTTTTCCTCTGCCCGAGGCAAATATTGAAACGGCCCCCCCCCCCCCATGCCAAATTCTCAACCTAACACCTTCCTTCCAGTCCTACTGTTAAAGGGATTGTCCTCTTTTTACTAGTGATGACCTATCCTCAGAATATACAGTTCTACAGAACATACAGGGTCATACAGTGCAATATACCTCTTACATCCAGTGACTTCTCTTCTCTGATGTAGATATTCTCTTTCCTCTTCTTCCCCTGTTAGACCAGACCGCCATGGTGACTTCTTTCAGCCGTGCCTCATCTCTGCAGAGTTTAACAAACAGACATATTATTTTCCTACTTTTCCATCATCCTCCCACCTTCTCAACACCTCATCCTCCCACCCCCAATACTGTGTCCACTGTGCTCCCCAATACATTCCTGCAGAAACAGTCCCCCTGAAAATACTTGTACTACACAGTGCGTCAGTACAAAAACACTCCTTTATATTGTGTGCTAGTACAAAAAAATCCCCCCTTCCTTTCAGATCAGACCCCCATATAAAACCCTAAATGAGATCCCCCATCTCAGACCAAACCCCCTTTAGACCTCTGTCATACACCATATAAGATCCCAGTTTTAAACCTCAGATCAGACCCCCATTAGAACTCCATGTAAGACCCCGACCCAATATCAGACCTCAGATAAGACCCCCATTAGACTTCCAGACCCACATATCAGACCTCAGACCAGACCCCCATTTCAGACCTCCAGACCCTCATATCTGACCCCCATTAGACCTCCAGACCCCCATATCAGACCCCCATTAGACCTCCAGACCCCCCAGTTATACCTCCAGACCTCTAGACCCACATATCAGACCTCAGACCAGACCTCCAGACCCCCATTAGACCTCTAGACCTCCAGACCCCCCATATCCCCAATCAGACCCCGATTAGACCTCCAGACCTCCAATCCGACCCCCATTGGACCTCTCCAGACCTCCCATTAGACCTCCATATCAGACCTCAGATCAGATTGTGAAATAATAAAGTAACTTACCTTTCCTGGGGCCACTCTCCCTGTCCTGGCTGTCTTCTCTTCTCAGGACCAGCGCTGCATTCACCTGGCCTCCCTCTGGGCCCCCCTGGCTTAGGGGCCTGGTCGCAACTGCGACCACTATAGTTACACCAGTGCATACGAGTACCAGTACCAACAGGATAAGGTTAGGACTAAAGTTGTTAGTAAATTGTGCAAGGTGGTGGGTGTCACCTGTGCACCCTGTTTGCATATATATTCAGCCTTAGTGTATTATGGTAGTAGTGATACCTAGACGATATTCATTTTATTTTTTATTTTTTTAAGTTTTAAACAGCTTCACCTTGGATCATTGTTCATAATGATGGCACATGACCCAATGGGTGGCAGCTATGGTGACAGTTCCATGACTTTACATTAGGGTCCTAGAGCTTCAGGTTACCTGGTATTCCTCCATAAAACTTGCCAAACTGAAGGACCATATCATCTCACCACAATGTTATTTGCCTGTAGGACATCTTCACTGTGGATGAAACCATTCCCATGTCTTTCCGTAACTGGCTTGATTGCTTCTTGGGAGTGATCTTCACTCTGCTTATTATCTGCTTGGCCACACCAATATTTGCCGCCGTCATTATACCACTGGCCATTTTTTATTATTTTGTCCAGGTAAGCATTTTGTTCTGTTTTTCACTCTCCATGGTATGTAACTGAGGTCCTATTTTCACAGTTCAACTAGGTACTGTGTTCAGTGTCCTACTAGTTGTTTCAAATAGTTTTATGAATTTTTTTTTTTGTGCTTAATACTCTAATTATGAGGTCTAGAACTAATTGTTTTTCATCCAGAGCTCCAAATCCCCTAGATAGACACGGAGTGAAATGGTAAAGTTCTGGCTGGCTGCAGGCACCACTAGAGGGAACTGAAGAGCTTACTGCATGCTCTTCATTAATTGAACTCAATAATACAGTAAGCTCTTAAGTTCCCCCTAGTGGTGGTTGTGGGTATGCACAATTTAACCTCTCCCTGAAGTCCTGCATTTGGCCCAACAATGTGTATTTTACAGTTTACCCAGATTACTCCTATAGTCACATGAACCTTAATTAAATTGTCATTCTTCTCTGTAGAGGTTTTATGTCACTACCTCACGTCAGCTGAGACGTCTAGATTCAGTCACCAGGTCACCCATCTACTCTCACTTTGGGGAGACGGTCTCTGGTCTGTCAGTCATCCGAGCTTATGGACATCAACAGAGATTCATCCAGCACAATGAAGACAACCTAGATATCAACCAGAAGAGCGTTTACTCCTGGATTGTCTCGAACAGGTAATAAATCCATAGGGTACGCAAATTGATCATCAGGAGGAATCTCTAGTAATCTCCCTATTATGTGATGTGTCTGCAGGTGGCTGGCCATTCGTCTTGAATTTGTCGGGAACCTGACGGTGTTCTTTGCTGCTCTCTTCGCTGTGTTAGCCCGTGGCACAATAGACGGTGGGACTGTTGGACTATCCATTTCGTCAGCACTCAATGTGAGTCAGTGTGAGCCAGAAAGATTGGTGGGACTGGCTGAGGTTGCCAAATCTTTTACCTATTGCTGCGTGACTCTTTAAAGGGTTACAACACAAACATTTCAGTAAGGGTATTGCCACACAGCATGACTATGACACTGCATGGCTATGCAGCTATGGAGGTATTCTATTAAGGCCTCATGCACACGACCGTTGTGTGCATCCGTGGCCATTGTGCCGTGTTCTATTTTTTTTTTTTTCGCGGACCCATTGCACCGTTTGGCAGCCGCATCCGTGATCCGTGTTTCCTGGCCGTGAAAAAAATATGACCTGTCCTATTTTTTTGACGGCCAACGGTTCACGGACCCATTCAAGTCAATGGGTCCGTGAAAAATCACGAATGCACACAAGATTGTAATCCGTGTCCGTTTTTTCCTATCATTTCAATGGCAAACTTGACTTTTTCATTTTTCATGTCCGTGGATCCTCCAAAAAACAAGGAAGATGCACGGACGAAAAAACGGTCACGGATTACGGACCCCGTTTTTGCGGACCTTAAAAAAAAAGCGGTCGTGTGCATGAGGCCTAACTCTTTAGTAACATAACTAATGTGGAACAGGTGTAGATCACAATTTTCTCTAAGGGTGAAGCCACAAATGCATGTGTTTTTTGCAACAATATACCTGCATTTATGCTGCATTGTTCTTCCAGCAAAGGGAAAACACATCAGCAGACTTGAATTACCTTTAAAAAGGTTTTCCGAGAGTTTCATACTGATGACCTATCCATAGGTCATCAATATCTGATCGGGGGGGGACGGGACTAACATCCGGCACCCCCGCCGATCAGTTTATGAGTAGACGGCTCACGCGGTGCGCACGTACCGTCTCCCTTCTCTCTTCCTGCTCTCCGCTGTATGTCTATGGGACAGCAGCAGCGGACAGGAAAAGAGAAGGGAGATGGCATGTACGCACTGCATGCACAGTCTCCGCATACAGCTGCTCGGTGGGGGTGCTGGGTGTCGGACCCCTGCCGATCTGATATTGATGATGACCTATGCTGAGGACAAGTCATTATTAGTAAAAGCTCGGACAACCCTTTTAATGTAACTCTATTCTGTAATTGTCATTCCGTTTTTTATGTGGGGTTTCCCTTTGCTGGAAGAAGATGCACAATAAATGCAGGCATGTTGTAGAAACTCAAACACAAATGCAATGGCACTCTGCAACCAGCACTCTGCCCTGCCTTTATGCTGGATGTTGAATAAGGCATTGGTGTACATTTTGGCCAAAGCGTAATAAGCCACTCACCACGTCAAGGTTGCCTCTATGAGTGGTCCCTAACACTAGTTCCTACCTGTTATGGGCCATGACAGCCACACAAAGTCCAGGGAGCGCAGGTACAGCATGCACGCCAAGCATGTGTATTTCGCCATAGCAATGTGCACCTGCATACAGGGTTGTGCTGACTGAACCCCCCACATTTTTTTATGTTGTAGAAACTGTGTGTGTTTTTGTTTTTTTTTTGCCTCGCCAAATATGCAGCACAGCTGCGATATTTCACGGGGAGGGGGGGGGGGGGGTGCCAGGTGTATGACTCCTTTAAACAGCCTGTGCAGTTCTTCATACACCATGGTGGTAATAATTATGACAACATAGTATCAGATGTCTTAGTTAACGATACTATCAATACGACCACCTGCCTACTGCTTTCTGCTGTACTCCTCTGCATACACATCACTGGTACCTGCTTTTTTGCTTCTCGCACTGACTTGAGGCTCCGCAGCACACTTACTCTGTTCTGTTTGACGCACACAGCACACCAGATCCTGCCTTACATCAATCAGCCTCTGCCCTCCTGTGATTTGCAAATTTCTTCCTTGGAAACCAATTTCTCCCATGTAGTGCCCTCTAGTACATCCTATAATAAATAAATATATGGATTTATTAACTATTCAAACACAAGAGTTGTTCAGAAAGGGGGAGCGAAAGATCATGTCCCGACTCCTGATCCTTGGACTCGTTTTCCACTCTTTAGAGAGGGGATGAGGGGATTACGGTCAATTTAAGCTACCAGGAGCTTCTTTCTGCACCTCTGTATTGTACATACTCCATACATTAAACCAGTAATCCCATATTTTATTTAAGGTGCTTTCTTATTGTACAGATCACACAGACACTGAACTGGTTGGTGCGGATGACTTCAGAGCTGGAGACCAATATTGTAGCTGTTGAGCGTGTGGATGAGTACATTAAAGCAGAGAATGAAGTAAGTTTTGAGGGCATCGGCCAACGCCATAGACCTGTGGATAAAGTCAGTCACATAGGTTACCTTGAAGTCTTATTTCTCGTAACCTACTTTCTTACCTCTCTTCTTGCAGTTATCCTTCAAACTGAGGAGAAGTTAGCTACTTCCTCCCTCAATGGTGACCACACTGAACCACACTCAAGTGGCTTGAAGCTATATGGGTGCAGAGGTAGCAGTCACACCCAGGCCCTAGTCCTTGAGGGGATCTATCACATAATTAGACATCCGCATTCTAAATGGCATGTGGTACATGCGGTCCCCTTTTGGGTCCTCTTGGATTCTGCATTAGGGCCCAGTACCTTCAAGAGATGTCTCAGGGTTCATGTAGATTACAGGGAAAACATCAGAAAGTGCTCTGTGATGGCAGCAGTCCTGGGAAACGGTAGGGGCTGTGCCCAGGACGCAAAGGGAGTGGGTAGATTGTGGGTGGGGATTTTAGGGTGGGCTCGGGGCAGGGCTTAAAAGTCCCACATTTTGTTGCTAACTATGTGATAGGTCAGATGGACATGCCGTTTATGAGATTCATTATATGATTAGTTATACGTCCTGCGGTTTCACAGCATGACCTAGACATATAATGTATATAGTACATTTCTCATGTATCAGTTATCTATAGTAACGATATAGTGGAACTGGTAATGTTTTCTCTGTAGCACTGTATATAGTCTGCTTTTTTGCTATGTTCATCTATCAGGCAGAGTGGATGACTCAGAAGCGCCCCCCTCAGAACTGGCCAGATAGAGGCGTTGTGCAGTTTGTGGACTACAAGGCCCGTTACCGATCTGAACTAGACCTTGTTCTACATGGGGTTTCATGCACCGTTGACAGTATGGAGAAGGTAATACCTGACTGTACAAGAGAGATGGGAGATAGATGGGATATACGCTGTGTGCACAATTATTAGGCAAATGAGAGTATTTTGACCATGTCGTCATTTTTATGCATATTTTAAAACTCCAAGCTGTATAAACTTGAATGCTTATTGGGTTGAAGCATATGAGATGATATATGTGTGTGTAATGTGGGAGGGTGAGGCCTAAGGAGAATAAGACGCTATACCAAGGTGTGCATAATTATTAAGCAGCTTGTTTAAAAAAAGAGATTTAACTTGCTCTGAAAAGTCACAAAATAAGTCTTTCAGAGGGATGCAGCGCTCTTGAAATAGCTAAGATATTGTGGCGTAATCACAGAACCATCAAATGTTTTGTTGCAAATCAACAGGGTCGCAAAAACTGTAGAAGAAAAGACACACATTAAAGATTCTAGAAATGTGTAATGTAACGTAAATTCAAAACATTTGAGAATGAATAAACTTACGCAGGCTTAGTGAATAAATATATTTAATAAGTGATTAAATATAGGATAAAACAGAGAAATCACATACAGAATAGTAAAAAGTAAATAACCATCACTAGCCTAAATATGGGATAGGGATGCGTTGGGCCATCACATGACCGACACCCCAGAGTGCACAAGAGATAGGGCAAACAATACTAACACCCTACCAAGGATGAAGTTTCTGGTCTAATCCCAATTAATTTGTTAGTGCAGACCACACTGATTCTCATCAGCCCCTCCTCCATGTGTGCATCACGCATTGTCTCTGAGATCACTCAGGAATGTGTTCTTATCAGCACAATGGGGGATGGGTACTACCTGTAACCCACCACATTACAAGGCAAACTTGTAAACTATTGCACAGAGTATTAAACAGAATTGAAGTGGACAGAACCAATCAGTACTTAAAAATACCCTTACAGTACAAACTGAAACCTCCCTGGAATGTGCAGAGGTACAAGGTGTTCAGTGCTCAGAGATATGACCAAGATATGGAAGCCTGAAACCCAACCACCACTGAACAAGACTTTAAAACTGGGCCAAGAAATATCTGAAGACAGATTATTTTATGAACTGATGAGATAAGAGAGACTCTTGCCGGACCAGAAGGATGGGATCGGGGATGGATCAGTAATGAGCATTAGAGCTACACTTTGACTCAGACGCCAGCAAGGTGGAGGTGGAGTACTGCTATGGGCTGGTATTAGTAAAGATGAGCTACTTGGATCTCTTCGTCTTGAAGATGGACTCAAAATCAACTCCCAAACACTATACTTTCCTCAAGCAGTGATACTAGACCAAGTCTGCATCTGTCAAGAAAACCATGTTTTTCCTGCAAGACAATGGTCCATCGCTGCATTGCTAGTCAGCTGAAAGCCTTAAAGATTAAAGAATAATGACATGGCCATTTCTCATCCTGACTTAAACCCTATAGAGAACTTTTGGGCCCTTCTTAAACAGGAGATTTACGGTGCAGGAAAACCATCCGCCTCTCTGAACAGTGTCTGGGAGGCTGTGGTTGCTGCTGCACGAAAAGTTGATCGTCAACAGATTAAGAAACTGAGACGCCTATGGATGGAAGGCTTATGACTGGTATTGAAAAGAAGGGGGGCTATATTTGTCACAGATTATTTTTGTATGTTAGAAATGTTTATTTGTACATTTTAGTTGTTTCTTTAGTATTCTCACCTTAATAGAGGTAAATAAACAAGTGAGATGGAAACATTCTCCTTTTTCAGTTAGTTACATAATAATTCTGCAAACTAAGGGCCGTATTAGACCGGCAGATGAAGTGTTCCTTCCCGAAAATCGCCTGCTCATCAGTGGAGGACACTGCTTCATTTACATGCAGCGATCTCCTCCACAGTATGGAAAGGAGTGATGGCTAATGCCATCTCTGGTCCCCATTCAAAATCATTTGCCAGCAGAAGAGCGTGATTAGATGGCACGATCTCCCATCGCAAACAATGAGTTTTTTTTGGCATGCATAAAAATTGCGATTGCACAATGAACAAGCGTTTGCTCTTTCATTGTGTAATTGGTGGCATTTTTACACAGGCAGATCAGATCATCGCTAACGAGCATTCCTAAGAACGCTTGTTATAATGATCTGACCCTCTGCATGTCTAATACATCTCTAAGGCCTCTTTCACACGGGCGTCATGTTTTTTGCACGGATAAGATGCAGGTGCGTTGTGGGAAAATGCACGATTTTTCAGCGAGAGTGCAAAACAGTGTAATGCGTTTTGCACGCGCGTGAGAAAAATTGCATGTTTGGTACCCAAACTTCTTCACAGAAGTTCTGGTTTGGGTTAGGTGTTCTGTAGATTGTATTATTTCCCCTTCTAACATGGTTATAAGGGAACATAATAGCATTCTTATTACAGAATGCATAGTAAATAGGGCTGGAGGGGTTAAAAAAAAAAATCTCGCCTTAATCCACTTGTTCGCGCAGCCCAGCTTCTCTTCTGTCTTCCTTCTTCAGGACCTGGGTAAAGGACCTGTGGTGACATCACTGCGCTCATCACATGATCTTTTACCATGGTGATGGATCATGTGACGGGCCATGTGATGAGCGCAGGCAGTGACGTCACCACAGGTCCTTTACCCAGGTTCTGAAGAAAGAAGACAGAAGAGAAGCATGTTATAAGGGAAAATAATAATTGGGTCTCCATCCCTATCATCTCCTAGCAACCGTGCGTGAAAATCGCACCGCATCCGCACTTGCTTGCGGATGCTTGCGATTTTCACGCAGTCCCATTCACTTCTATGGGGCCTGCGTTGCGTGAAAAACGCACAAAATAGAGAATGCACAAGTGATGCGTGAAAATCACCGCTCATGTGCACAGCCACATAGAAATGAATGGGTCCGGATTCAGTGCGAGTGCAATGCGTTCAACTCGCGCATCGCATCCACGCGGAAAACTCGCCCGTGTGAAAGGGGCCTAAGAGTTTCTTAATAATTATGCACGCACAGATTTTCTCCCAAAAAAATAAAAATAAATCACTTATACTTTCTTAAATATTCAGATTTGAGGTTTATTAACATTTTCGGACAGCACTGTAGTTGTTCAATAATGAAATGAATCCTCAAAAATACAACTTGCCTAATTGTGCACATAGTGGAGAAAGGGGGGAAGATATGAAATAACTAAAGTAGAGCTGAGATGGAGATATCTGTAATGGAATACTTTGTCCCTCAGGTTGGAATAGTTGGAAGGACGGGAGCTGGAAAATCTTCCCTTACGAATTGCCTCTTCCGGATCATCGAGGCAGCAGGGGGGAAGATAATCATTGATGGTCTGGACATCTCCGCCATTGGCCTCCACGATCTGCGCAACAAACTAACTATAATTCCTCAGGTAATTTTAAGTTTAAAAATACAATAAATGTCAGTGGCTCACCTGCATGTGTTACCGTGAGATGGTGCTCACTCCAAGGGCAACACCCCAAGCCCTTAAAACGTAAGAACAAAAGTAAATGAAAATTGGAGGGCACTCAATTATCAGGAAGTCAAATGGAGATTTGACACATTTATTTGAAAGGCCGCTTAGCTTTTATTACTATTTTTTTTAGATATATTTTTTTATTCTAATAAGGTTTTTTATTCTAATAAATAAGTTTTTTTAACCTTATTTATTAGAATAAAAAACCTTATTTATTAGAATAAAAAACCTTTATTTATTAGAATTAAAAATATATTAAAAAAATTGTAATAAAAGCTAAGCGGTCTTTACAAAACACTAGACTGTGGTCTCAATGGTACTAATACCCTATTTCAGGGAAATTCTTCTGTGGATCCTTGTGTAGATGGTCCACGCAGGATATCAGTGCTCCCCCTTGATATGGGGTAGGAATTTGCTGCTATAATGAGCACTATCTCCACCGGGAGCATAAACCCAGTGTTAACCACAGAGGATAATTGGATTGCAATAATGAATACTAGTATACAGTATAGCACAGATATTTTTTTTAAATTGTATTCATTTTGAGCTAAAAATATTTTTTTCAATTGGTCTTTATTAAAAATATGGAGCTATTTTTCTGTACGGAGATGCTCTAGTAGAAGCCTTTGGATTTTCTCTCTTTTTCGTCAGTTGGGGAGCTGACAGGCTCCATATCTGTGCTCTCTAACATTATAAACAACCATCAAAGCTCAATTCTTAGGGCTCATGCACATGATTGTATGTATTTTGCGGTCCACAAAACACGGATCTGCAAAAAATACGGATGTTCGTGTTCATTCTGTATTTTGCGGAACAGAACAGCTGGACCCTAATAGAACAGTCCTATCCTTGTCCGTAATGCGGACAATAAAAGAACATGTTCTATTTTTTTGCGGAACTACTATGCAGACATATGGAAATGGAATGCACTCCTTCCATTTTTTGCGGACCCATTGAAATGAATACATTCGTGTGCATGAGCCCTTACTGATAAGAATGTGGCCTAAATAAGTGTTGATGACCCCTTTGTACATTAGACAATAAGGTAATTAGATGACTGGCTCAAAGTGAAAAACAATATTTTTTATAAAGGACAATTAAAAATATGAATTTTAGCCAAAAATGAGTAAAATGCAATCATAAACAAAAATTGCTTCCGAAGGTGTACATGGCCTTTAATAATGCGAGACTTTGGTGATAACTCATTTCACCTCGCCGGAGCCCATACATTTGAATACTGTACGGAGACTAATCTCCGTACAGTATTCAAATGAAGTTTTGACCGAAGCGACTTCAGATCTTGGGTCCAAAGCTCGCTTCACTCAAAACTAGTTATAAATGGCACATGGTAGGTGCGATCCCTGGTACAGATTTAGCAATGGGGCCAAGAGAGCTCCAACGTACACCTCTGTGGCCCATAACAGATGTATACCGGATTCAGGGAGCTCATGTACATTATACCATCAGCAGATCCCACTGAAAATGATGAGATTGGCCCACAGTGATGTAAAGTCACAGTGTGGCACTTTTCAGTTTGCACTTATGAAACCTAACACTAGGTGGCAGCAGTTACACAACTAAAGCCATAGTGAGCGGCGACTGATTACTCAGCGAAAAATTACATTTGCGTTTCTCCACTTTCTTGATTGAGATTTCCTGGCAAGATTTACCTTTTTAAAATTAAATTTCACAGGTGGCTTAATACTTATATATACTAACTTATATCTAATATATAAGGATTACGTCGCTGACACATAGTATTTGGATTATTGTTTGATGTTGGCAACGTTTCAAGCAATGTGTTACAACAAACATCCATTGTTCTGTGAGCTGGAAATTATTAGGATTAGAGATGAGCGAATTTCCGCTTATGAAATTGGTTCACACTTCGTTTGTTGGTTAAAGGTGAATTGCGTTATGGAGTCGTTACCACAGACCATAACGCAATTCTATGCCTTTAGAGGCATTCCTTTATTCATTACGTCATAATAGAAGTCTATGGGCTGCAAAACGGATCCATCCCGTTTCCGTTATGCAGGGGTGGACTAACGCAATTCGCCTTTAACCAACAAAAGAAGTGTGAACGAATTTCAAAATATGAAATTCGCTCATCTCTAATTACGATGCCAGAACTGTGTATGCTCGAGCACAATTGAACAGAAAATCAATGGAAGACCTGAGCAGTAAACCAGGCACCCCCTGCCCTCAAGAAGAGTGTCTGGTTCACAGAAAAAGGTGTCAACTCATTTGCATAATTGTGGGCATATGCTAATTAGCTGAATCTGCTAGTTTTTTTCAGCTGAAACACTATTTGCGCTAAAAATTCGCGATTAGAATATTCGCGATTAACACTACTCATGAACAGCACCATCTATTGGTTTCATATTCTTATGACAAGACTATAAATCCAATAGATGGCGCTGTTCATGACTCGGAAACAGCGCCATCTATTGGTTTCATAGTCCTTATTTTTTTTGTACATTTTATTAGGTTTTGATATAATTTGCACATTTACATTCAAAGCTACATATTGGCTCAAATTACAGGGCATATTCCTTTTTTACAGATACGTGCAGTGAGAAACAAAGCTAAAACGCATATAAACAGTGCAATAATCCTTTCCCTAAACATTTCCCTCCCCCTTCTATACAGGTGATGTGGTATAAAGTTTTCTTTTTATTATAGGTATTCCTGGAGGTGTACAGTATCTCATTTCGGAGGTCATGTGGATTTATTGTCGTGTAGTCTCATGGTAGTGCGTCTTTATGTAAGGGTTGATGATGCTTTATATGTTATTGGTTTCACAGTCTTATGACAAGACTATGACTAAAATAGATGGCGCTGTTCATGAGTAGTCTAGATCGCGAATATTGTAATAGCAAATTTTTATCGCATATTTTCCATGCAAATGGTTTTTCAGCTGAAAAACAAGGCAGATTCTGCTCATTTGCATGTCTTTCCCATATGCCCATGTTTATGCAAATGAGTTTACATGACAAAACTGTATAGAAAGGTTATTGAATATTATGTTAGGACAATCGGAAAACTTGTGTCACCCTAATGATATTGATCTAGGTGCGCAGGTCCACCCAAGCCATCCAACAGATATGAAGCAAGTTTGAGGCTTACTGGCTCTCAGTCAGATGAGAGCTGGTTTGGAATGTCTCATAGCGCACAAGGCTGCCATTGTGAGGTATGCTGACTGTTATCTGCCTCATGGATAGATGGGTGGCTTGCACATACCTGGCTTTTGGCATATAGCTTTTGTATAGTTGTCTATTGTATGTCATAGGTATTAGGAGTCCAAGATGCATCCAGATGTCCTCCCAATGCTGTTTCCAAACCATGTTTGTGGTGGTTCCATCAATTTTTTACCTTTTTTTATGTAAACCAGACACACTCTTCATCTCTTCAAAGGAGGGGGTGCCTGGTTTAATGCTTGGGCAGTGGCGTACATACAGGGGTCGCAAGGGTCGCATTTGCGACCGGGCCCGGCACTCCAGGGGGCCCGGCCGCCTGTGGACTCCCCTGGCCCTTGCAGTCAGTGTTCCCTCAAACTAAGCTGTGCGGGCGGTCGGCCGCGCAGCAATTATTTGTGGCCCCGCTGAAGCTGCTGGCAAAATGCCAGGGCCCGGCAGTCAATGTCAGAAAAATCTCTGTCATGCGCCTCCTGCCCCGTCTGCGTGCTCCTCCCACTTTATGAATGAAGCAGGCAGGCGGGGCAGGAGGCGCATGACAGAGGATGCTCAGGGAGAGATGCCGGCTCGTGGATTCTCCCCCCCCCCCCCCCCGCAGTGCAGCATGGCACATATGCCCGCCCCGCTGCCCTGACAGCTGCCGCCCCGTGCTCTGGATCTCAGCAGCAGAAGAAGCGCGGGGAGGAGCTGGGCCATGATCGTGGAGCAAAATGTCCTGCAGGCTGCAGCAGAACTTCCAGAAGGTAGGAGCTTCCCCCGGTGTGTGCACAGCGCCGGGCACTGCACCGGCCCTGCCGCGAGTGTCCCCACCTCCTCCCTCCCCACTGATAAATTACTAGAAGCCAGGCACTTATGGGGGATCTGTGGAGGGCACTTATGGGGGATCTGTGGATGACACATATATAGCACAGATCCCCCATAAGTGCCCTCCACGGATATATCCCATAACAGTGCCCTCCACGGATATATCCCATAACAGTGCCCTCCACGGATATATCCCATAACAGTGCCCTCCACGGATATATCCCATAACAGTGCCCTCCACGGATATATCCCATAACAGTGCCCTCCACGGATATATCCCATAACAGTGCCCTCCACGGATATATCCCATAACAGTGCCCTCCACGGATATATCCCATAACAGTGCCCTCCACGGATATATCCCATAACAGTGCCCTCCACGGATATATCCCATAACAGTGCCCTCCACGGATATATCCCATAACAGTGCCCTCCACGGATATATCCCATAACAGTGCCCTCCACGGATATATCCCATAACAGTGCCCTCCACGGATATATCCCATAACAGTGCCCTCCACGGATATATCCCATAACAGTGCCCTCCACGGATATATCCCATAACAGTGCCCTCCACGGATATATCCCATAACAGTGCCCTCCACGGATATATCCCATAACAGTGCCCTCCACGGATATATCCCATAACAGTGCCCTCCACGGATATATCCCATAACAGTGCCCTCCACGGATATATCCCATAACAGTGCCCTCCACGGATATATCCCATAACAGTGCCCTCCACGGATATATCCCATAACAGTGCCCTCCACGGATATATCCCATAACAGTGCCCTCCACGGATATATCCCATAACAGTGCCCTCCACAGACGGCAGTACAGCAGGATTGCCATCCAAAATCAGCCTGTCCCGCACAAAATGGTACTGATAGGAGGCATGTTGGGTGAATGGTAGGGGAGGTAGTGGGGATGGGGTGGAGGCAGGTTGGGGGGTGGCGGCAGCGGCGGCGGGTTGGGGCCCCATGGATCAGTTTTGCACCGGGGCCCCATGGATTGTGTGTACGCCACTGTGCTTGGGTTCTCCCATTGACTTCCATTGTGCTCGGGTGCTCGATGAGTCATATTCGAGGGCACTATGAAACAAATCTGCCTCTCAATAAACAATGTGGTATGTGCGACAAAAATAATCCAGTAATCTAGGCAATAATAGGGGAATATAGTTGCACTTGTGCTGTGTAAATGTGATCGTCCTATCTCCATCCACAGAGACAGGGAAACAGCGCTATCTGCAGCTACTATTATTTACAGGAAGAGGCAGTGCTAGTTGTATCTATTTGATTAAATTATTTATAGGAATAGGAAGACAATATCATCTGGGCCTACATCATTGAAAGGGAGGCAGTACTATCTGTGCCTACATCATTTATAGGAATAGACAGGACGGCAGTACAGTCTGTGACTATCATTTACAGAGAGACAGGGAGGCAGTACTATCTGTGCCTTCATCATTTACAGGAATAGACAAAGGTAGTACTGCCTGTGACTATATCATTTACAGAGACTGGAAGGTAGTACTATCTGCCTTCATCATTTACAGGGAGTGAGTACTATCTTTATCTACATTTATAGGAATAGACAGGAAGGCAGCACTATCTGTGCCTATATCATTTACTTAGAGAGAAAAAGTGCTGTCTGGGTCTAAACCATTCACATGGAGAAACAAGAAGGCAGTACTATATGTGCCTACATTATTTACACGGAGAGACAGGGAGGTAGTAAGGTAATACTGTTAGTGCCTATGTCAGCCATAGAGAAGGACTGGAGTAAATACTGTTTGTGCCTTCAGCATTTATACGAAGAGACAAGGAATGAGTACTGTCTGTGTCCACAACATTCACAGGGAGAAGCAAGGAGAGAGTACTGTAGGCGCCTCCATTATTCACAAGGAGGGCAGTGCTGTGTGTGGCTACATCAATCATAGAGAGGCCGTGAGGAAATATTGTTTCCCCATCATTCACATGTGAGACAAGGAGACAGCACTATATGTGCTTACAAAATTTATATGGAGCGATAAGGAGACGGTAACATCTGTGACATTATTTACAGGGATAGATGGGAGGTAACAAAATATTACATCATTTTGAAGGCAAATGGACATCCTTGACATGCATATTCGGCTACACGTGGAAGGGTTGGTGGCAGGTTACCACAGCAGCTTGGCTCCCGTAAAGCAATAGTGATATCATTGCCTTGCAGTCCATTGGCCTTTCCACTTAGTGCACTTTTGCTCTGTAGGACCCGGTGCTGTTCTCTGGGACACTGAGGATGAATTTGGACCCGTTCAATCAGTACACGGATGAAGAAGTATGGAAAGCTCTTGAACTCTCTCACCTCAAGCCATATGTAGAAGAGCTGCAGGAAAAGCTCTTCTACGAAGTAAGTGAAGGAGGAGAGAACCTAAGGTAAGAGCACAGCCGCACTGAGGAGTCTCCTATCTTGTGTTGATCCCTGCAGGCTCCTTCTGACATAGAGAAATCCTGAGACGTATTTTGCCTAAACTCCTGTCTGAATGATGCTTATGGCACAATGAGATGAAGCAGATTTCTTAGTTACACACCAGACAGGACTAAGGGTACTTTCACACTTGTGTTGCTGGATTCCGGCAGGCAGTTTCAGCAATCTGTAGGCAAACGGACAGCATTTGTAGACTGATCCGGATGCAGATCCGTCTTACAAATGCATTGCAATACCGGATCCGTCTCGACAGTTGTCATCCGTAAAAACGGATCTGGTGTTTATCTTCACATTTGCCGGAACACTTGGGGCCGGATCTTAAGGCTTTTAAATGTAAAATAATGCCGGATCCGGAATTTCGGCAAGTTTTCCGGAATTTTGGACGAAGAAACTATGCTGCGGTATTTTCTCCATACAAAAACTGAAGACATCCTGATGCATCCTGAACGGATTACTCTCCATTCAGAATGCATTAGGATAAAACTGATAATTTTTTTTTTCTGGTATTGAGCCCCTAGGACGGCATTCAATACTGGAAAATTTTAACGCAAGTGTGAAAGTACCCTAAGGCTACTTTCACACTTGCGGCAGGACGGATCCGACAGGCTGTTCACCATGTCGGATCCGTCCTGCCGCCGGACCACCGCTCCGTCCCCATTGACTATAATGGGGACAGGGGGTCGGAGCTCCGGCACAGCACGGCAAAAGCCGCCGGACTAAAAAGTCGGACATGCAGGACTTTTTAGTCCGGCGGATTGCGCCGTGCACCGCCGTGCTGCGCCGGAGCTCTGCCCCGTCCCCATTATAGTCAATGGGATGGAGCGGTGGTCCGGCGGCACGGCGAAATAGCGGCAGGACGGATCCGTCCTGCCGCAAGTGTGAAAGTACCCTAATACTGTTATTATCCATAGTTCAAGTCCTGAGGGGGCAGAGCATGACACAAGGATTCTCTATTTGGTGTCTGGCACTGCCCCTCAGGGCACTATGTGCAATACAACGTATAATTTTTTCATGGAGTATTAATTTACATTATCATTTTGTACAAGTTGTTATTACTGATTAAGGATTCGCATTGTCTTGCATTTCCCTCACAAATGTTGTTGTGTGCAGTGTCGGGCAGAGGCAGCTGGTGTGTCTGGCTCGAGCGCTACTTCGCAAATCCAAGATCCTCATTATGGATGAAGCGACGGCCGCCGTGGATCTGGAGACGGATAATTTAATCCAGAGGACCATCCGCAGTGAATTTGCAGACTGCACAGTGTTGACCATTGCACATCGGCTGCACACCATCATGGACAGTAACAAGTGAGGACACTGCTTATCATCCCTTCTCCTTAGGCACAGAGTCAAAATGAACCTAGAACATAGTCGAGGGCATGACTTTTATTTTGGGTTTTCAGGCATGTTGATGTCCATGGTGGACAAAGCAAAATGCCACTGTGACACATTGTGTGGGCTGTCTATACATTTACAGACGACTCAGAAGTTCGTATACAATGAGCTCCCTCTAGTGGTTACAGGGGTTTTCCAGAATCAGAATACCGATGGCCTATCTTCAGTACTCTCTCTACAACACTCTTGAGGTTGGACTCTTGGCTTCCCACCGAATGGCTGTAGCAAGTGGCATAACTACCATGAAGGCAGAACATGTCACTGCTATGGTGGCCCAGGGTGAGATGGTGCCCTGGGCTGAACTCCTTCAAGTAGGTGGCTTCAAGTAAATTCCTTGAACCTAAGTGCATAGAGATTTGTACAACTTCCATTGAGTGCAGTTAGTAGCAATATAAATTCCTAAATACTGAGCTCCCCCTACTGGTGCCTGCAGACTGTTTTTTTTTTTTTTAATATACTACAGTATGTGAGGGGAAACAGAAGGTTTAGAGCTGTGTGGACTGTGGAGGAGATGTATTTATGGTTCAATCATATTTATTGAAGCAAAAATGAAAATGAGTTACAAAGTCACATAACAAGTGAGGAAAAGGGCAATATAGCCTGTGCCCAATTATAAAGGAAACATGACTATCATAAGTATGCAAATAAGTGTGACGAATCTGAACAAATAAGACCAAGACAAGGGCTGGAAAACAGGGGGTAAGGAGATACGGGGGGGGGGGAGAGGGAGAGGGTATGTGAAGAAAAGAAACCTGAACTTCACCAGATACAACAACCAGTATCTAGCCAAGTGTGAAATAGAGCAGAGCTTCTGAATTGCAGCCAAGGGTCCCATGTTTGCGAGTATGAACGCGTCTGATTGTGGGCCTCAGCTCTTCCATCCGGACCAGAGTGTCTAAAGCGTGGACCCAAGTAGATCTCCTCAGGCTCTCTGCTGATTTCCACTGGCGTGGTATGATCTGTCTTACGCTGGGTTCACACCTGAGCGTTTTACAGCGCGTTCCTACGCGCTGTAAAACGCACAACAGGCAAGAACCAATGATTCCCTATGGGAAGGGTTCACACCTGGGCGTTTTACAGCGCGTACAATCGCGCTGTAAAACGCCCGACGCTCAAACAAGTACAGGAGCTTTTTTTGGCGCGTTTGACGCGCGTTTGACGCGCGTTTGGGCCATAGACTCTTTGGACAACACTGCTGTCAATCACCCAAACGCGCGTCAAACGCGCGTTCACTATTAAAAAAACGCGCATAAAACGCGCGACAAAAACACGCATAGAAACGCGCGTTTGAGAAACGCCTAGGTGTGAACCCAGCGTAACAGCCTGCACAAATAGCCTAAGGGCACCTTTCTTTCCAAGTTGAATTCTACCCGAGTAGATAGAAAGGAGAGCTATCTGAGGAGACGGTGATATAGAGGTCCGGTACAAAGCGTTATATAGAGCAAAAACATCCTGGGGTTGCCACAGAGGGGCAACCCCAGGACAGCCCCACCAGATGTCGAGCATGGAGCCCACTGCATCGTGGCATCGCCAACATGTATTGGGAACAGAAGGATAAAACTGATGTAGCTTGACCGGAGTCCTATACCACCGTGTAAGGATTTTATAGTTTAACTCTTGTAGGCGGCAAGAAACCGTCTACTTATGAGTGAACAGAAGGGAGCGATTCCATTGTTCAGCGGAAATGGTAACCGCTAATTCACCCTCCCAACCAGACACAAACCCCACATCCTTCAACTGTTCGGTTAACGTGCCATGCCCTACCTCCCCGGCACCGATCAGACCGTAGATCAAAGATATGCCATGACAAGGTCCTGATGCTGCTGTGCAGAGTTTTTCAAAGTTAGTCAGAGGGGCGGATAGTTGCGAACCAGGAGCCAAGGAGCTTACGAAATTGCGGAGTTGAAGGTATCTGAACCAACGACCCGGGGAGTCAGAAGAGATATGCGATAGGTCACTGAAGGGTAGAAGGGTTGAATCCCTGAATATGTCTTTAATTAAGATCTGTGAAAGGGAGGAAATCTGAAAAGCCGGTAAGGACCCAATATAAGAAGGTAGGCCAGGGTGTATGGCAATAACCGTGAGAGGGCCTGGTATCGTGGCTAGTGCGGTTTTAGAAGCAAATTTACCCCAGGAATGCACCAATGTCTGGAGCAATGGTGATTGCAGGGTCTGCGTGACAGTGGAGGAGATGTATTTAGACTTGTGCAGGTAGATCAGGCATCCTCAAACTGCGGCCCTCCAGCTGTTGCAAAACTACAACTCCCAGCATGCCTGAACAGCCTACAGCAGGGCATTGTGGGAGTTTAGTTTTACAACAGCTGGAGGGCCACAGTTTGAGGATGCCTGAGATAGATGGACTGATGTAAACTATCAAGAAGCCACAGCACTCGAAAGAATGAGACCCCAGGTGACATGTGGCCTTTAAGTAACTTTAATGGTAGAGAATGGGCTGTGACTCAGGATAAGTCATTCACAGGATACAGCACTTTCTCCTCAAGAGCTGCATTCAGCTACACAACAAATGGAGGAAGCCGTTCACAACTGGGTCCCCTCCTACCAAAGCAGGTGTTTGTCCTGCCTGTATGGTCAGGGGCGGATTGGCCACAGACCTTACAGGCAAATTTCCTGGTGGGTCGATGCCAAGGGAGAGCCTCAGTCCACCTCATAGCCACTCAGTGGAAGTTTTTGGGGATGTATTTTGTGATGGGCTGTGGTATTTGGCTCTGTTGGGGTGGTACAATGTGCCACAATATGATGTTGCTGGCTCTGCCTTCCATCAGTTTGGACCAGACTACAAAATGGGGCCACTTTTAGTTCCAAGTCCACCCCTGCGTATGGTAGATAGGTCATTGCCTTGTTCACATTACAAAAACTGTAGAGATCATTGTAATAAGGGAGTTCAGCTCTGCAGTGATGGATGTGTCTGTTCAGTGCTGACCAGTTCTATATAATCTATATCAGTTGCAGGAATTCATAGTATTTTTGTCTTTTTCGTTTGCAGGGTCATGGTGTTGGACTCAGGAAAGATAATAGAATATGGAAGTCCGAATGACCTCCTGGTGAGAAAAGGACACTTTTCCTCTATGGCCAGAGATGCTGGTATTGAAAGCACCAACATCACATCACTGTGAGATCTGAAGGATCTAGATGTGTGTGTGATGAGACCTTAAGACTCTCTGAACATCGACTACAGCCAACCCAAGACAAGTCATGAAGCACTGTGAACTTTGGGAACGTTGATTGCAAAGAGGTATCGCCCAAGGAAGTGAGTGGCTCCCTTAAAAATCTGACCTTTTAACAATCCTTGGGACATGACAGGGGAAAATTGCCAATAGTAGAAAAAAAGCCCTTTAAGGAGACCCAGCACTGCATCTAAGGCATTGCACCCAGCCAGCCAGAATCCAGCTTCATACTGATGAGGGGGCAAGCACCTTGAAACAGCTATCTGCAGATGGGTATTTGACTTGGAAACACCATCTCTTATATCAGTGGTCTCCAAACTGTCACTCAACAGTGATAGTCTAGAATTTTAAGTAATTTTGTCACCAGACAGATCATTTAAAGGGATTGTCCAGTTTAGGACCCTCATCTATTAACTGCAAGAAGCATCTCTTGCTCTGGAGGACATGTTATATCCATGCATTAAACAGGCAGCTCACTGATTTCAGTTGGAAAAGGTGTAATGCTTCACTTCTCCTGTAGAGGCACTGCAGGCAAACTGAACACTTGTTGCTGGATTCTCCCACGAATCACAGCTGATGGGGGCTGTAACAAGCTTACCATCGGAGGCCCCGTGTAATAAAATGAAATTAAAAATTACTATTAGAGTCCAGGACTATTCTGCAGCAGCATCAGACGCAAGCACACAACGCCATTAATGCCAGGGACGTTATACATAGAATATCTCCTGCTTGATGTGTAGTGAAGCTATCATTGGCCTCATCAGAGCAAAGCTCATGCACCTGAAGAGTCCTGGAACCTTTCCTGGTAAGGGCGGGTTCGCATTGGCGTTACGGAATTCCATTATAACTTGACAGGACTATTTATTCCGTCATGTATAACGGAAACAAACTGAACCGTTGTATCCCCATAGACTTATAAGGACAGAGCAAAATGGAATACCTCTTAAAGGTTTCCGTTTTGCATTCCATCCTAAAACTCTGTTATATTCCATGATAACGGAACCTATAACTGAATTCTCCCCTAAGTTTGAACTTCATTTACTTTATTTTGTGGGGGCAGGTAGGTTTTCCATGGGTAGGTTTGGGACCCTAAACCCCAGCTGCATAATGGTATGCTGATTGTCTAGTGGCCCCAAACCAGTTGACCATTTCCCTTGGACGGCAATTTTTGTAACTTATATGCATGTATTTATGGCTGAACAACACTTTTTTTTTTGCAACAGTTTATTAAACATTTTGCACCATTTGGTTTCTGTCCTCTCCTGAATGATCTTCTAAGGTTTGTTTCATATTTGCCGATCCGGCAGGCTGTTCCACCGGGTAGCAGCCTGCCATATCTGGCATTGCCGGATGCTGTCAGGCAGACCAGGCAAATACCACTGCATGCAGCACTTTGTTTGTCCGTCCGATTTCCGTTATTCTATGCCACAACAGCCTGCCGGCAGTGTGAAACAGGCCTAAGCTGACCAAATAATACAAACGCACAACGTCATCAACATAGCTGAGGTTTATTGGTTCCGTTATAGCATTGCACAATAGAATCAAACTGTATTTTCCTCACTGAACCACAGCCTCTAGAAATGAGCAGGATCCCCCCCCCCCCCGCAAAGTATCCTTCTCCTCTCCCGCTTCCAGGAAAAAAAAATAATAAAATACACAACAGTATAAAACAAAATACACAAAATGTATCATACAACATTTGTTCATGAACAGTAAAACGGCATCGATAAAAAGAACTCGCATCCCCTAAAAAGGTGCCTATGTGGAAATGTGCAAAGGCTAGGTCTGTAAAAACACATTTATACAATGAGAAAAATAAAACACGTAAGGATACAGCGCAGGATATTCCACTCCCTTCAGTAGTCAGGTCTGAACGGCCATCCTGTTACTTGCTACAAGTGTCAGGTCTGTGTGATACACATAGTATATAATGCTTCATTTCATAGGAAATCGTAGATTCTACAAAAGTCTCTTGCCTGACCCCTTCCAGGCTGAAAAGGACCAGTCAATGCATTAAAAAAAAAATCCTCAAAAGAATGGAAGAGCCTAGACGTAAGCGGAGTGCCATGATGGCTTGAAATCTTGGTAGGACAGGAGCCTCTATAACCTTTAAAGCCTCATGCAGACGTCCAGTGGAACGCGGTCCGTGAGATACCGGACTGGCATACTGCTTAGTGCAGGAGCGCACGGAGTCATTGGTTGCTATGACACTGTACGCTTTGTGCCGCCGCAGTACAGTAATGCACTTGTATAGATCATACCAGTGTATTAATGTAAAGCGGCGGATGGCAATAAGCGCACGGCGTCATCGCAACCAATGACGCAGTGCGCTCCTTCACTAAGCAGGATACAAGTCCGGTATCTCACGGACTGTGTTCCACGGACGTCTGCATGAGGCTTAAGGCTGGGGTAGGATGGTGACTTGAAAAGCAGAACTGTAGGTGCCATCACACAAGCCCATAGGAGTAAATGTGCCACTTAAAGGGGGTTCACCTTTTTTTTTTTTTTTTTTTCCCAGGAACAGTGCCACTTTTGTGTGTGGCTGGGTCTGGTATTGCAGCTCACTTTAAAAGTTGCAATACCTGCCACTGACATCGGTGGTGGCTTTAAAAAAAAAAAGTTTCATGAGCCCCCTTTAATAAGAACCCTTGACATGTTGGTAGCACCACGTTCTAGGTGACCACAGCCTCAATAGTGCATCCAAGTTGTAATGAACTTCAGCTTTGGGTTAAGGAGGGGACCTCCATTTATTCCGATGGACCATGTGATCGGCATAAGCAGCACGTGGGGGCGACATAGTACTGAATTCGCTCTCTTAAAGGGGTTGTACAGGATTTGAAAAACATGGCTGCTTTCTTCCAAAAACAGTGCCACACCTGTCCACAGGTTGTTGGATATATTGCAGCTCAATCCAATTTGTTTTAATGAAGCAGAGCTGCAGGACCATATACAACCTGTGGATAGTTGTGGTGCTGTTTATGGACGAAAGCAGCCATTTTTTTCTAATCCTGTACAAATTCTTTAAAGGGGTTGTCCAGAAATAGAAAAAAACATTGCTGCTTTCCTCCAAAAACAGCACCATCACTGTGCATTACTGCTCGGCTCCATTGAAGCGGGACAGAGCTGCAATGCCGCATATAACCTGTGGACAGGGGTGGCGCTGTTTTTGGAAGGAAGCAGTCATGCTTTTCAAATCCTGTACTACCCCTTTAAGTGTGGTCCTTCATAGCCACCAGTGTTAATACCTCTACATAAATTTTTTTAAAAAGAACACAAAAATGGTAATACTGCTTTGCAATCTGCACCACACACTGGAGAGAGAGCGTCGATCGGAACTCGTGGATGTTCCCTGAAAAAGTCACCACGTTATGGAAAATGTAAAGCAGAGATTTGTGTCCCCAAGAGAAAACCATTCTTAAATATCTCCATTTAAACAAAATTAAGAAATCATAAGTGCCACAACTCCCACCAAAGGAGTATCCACGAATGGCTGGCGAGACCAGAGCGCGCATGTCCTCACCACTCTGACCTATCAGCCAATCAGAGCACAGCAAACTGTCTCACTATAAAAAAAAAGATAATGCAATCCCACAAGTGTGTATTCCCTTAACTGCTTCCTTAAAGGGTTCCTCTGGGATTAGAGAAAACATGACTGATTTCTTCCAGGAATAGCGCCACTTCTGTCTGTGTCTGGTATTGCAGCTCAGCCCCATTTACTTCCATGGAGATGAGCTGCAATACCACACCCAACCTGTGGATGGGCTTGGAGCCGTTACTTCAAGAAAGCATGTTTTTCTAATTTTATACAACCCCTTTAAAATATCCATACTTAGAAACTAAGGAGTGAATGGATCTGAATACTTTTGCAATGCAAAGATGAATAACAGGTTTGTTTAACTTTGCACCCAAAAGTCATAAGTTTAGTTGCGAGGCTGTGATATCTGGCGGTCAATAATTAATATCTATGGAACTTGGGCCCCAAATCTGTAACAGGCCCCCACCTATAGTGCCAACTATAATACTGGTACAACTACACCCCCTATAGCCACAGGCCTACAGATGCCAACAGGGCCTTGACTTGCAGGTTATACCAGCATTTGTGCTTGGTGGATCGCCAATGGTTGCCCATGTTCACTCCCTTTAACCAGTAGGCACTGGGATTACGGGGCCAATATCTGGCCAAACGATTGCCTTTAAACCACTTTCTCTTCGTACGGACGTCCTAGTGGATACCAAGTCCTACTATATAAAACCACATTCTCTGTATATAGTGTTCAAGTGATTTCAGCAGCACAAAAAATAATAATCAAAAAGTCATTTCAGAAAAAAGGCACAGATGCTGTCCTAACGGTTAGTCCTGGCCGAGATTCGATCTCACGTGTACTCCGTCTTCCGGATATAGTTGGATGGCACGTAGCCCCGTCTTCCTTCTACTTCAGCCAACCACCATTCGCCGTTTCCATTCATATCTCGAAATTCCAGGATCTTGACCCTCTGATTGGCGGTGACTGAGAGTTCGTTTGGAGAGCGCGCTTTAAATGAGTAAACTGCGTAATACACCTAAAAAGACAGGAACGTAATGAAGCATCAGGAAAAGGTCTGTTCTTGTCCAGGAACAGCGCCACTCTTGTCGACAGGCTCTGTCTGGTAGTGCAGCTTAGACCCATGTGGACATAGCCTGTGGACAAAAATTGAGCCGTTCTGGAAAAAAAAAACTGTCATCTCGTAAAAATCTTGTAGCAAATTTGTCTAATTACTAGTCAGGGTAAGCGAGCCAATATTGCAGGAAATTACTGTGGGAAAAACAGGATTAAGGCAGATGCAAAGTCTGATTGGATAGGATAAATTGTACTGTCCAGTGCCAGTGATATGGAGGAGACCTCGGACGCTGCAGCACACAATGTGCGCCTTTCCAGTATACCTTGCCTCTTAGTAGGGTTCACTACTGGTTTTTGTTCACAATAACTGATGGAAATAACTGAAGTGTGAATTTGGCTACTGCAGGAGATAATGCATGCTCAGCTGCTACAGGCCTTCTTAATAATAAGGGCTCATGCACACGGCCGTGCTGTTTTTTGCGGTCCGCAAATTGCGGATCTGCAAAACACGGATGCCGCCCGTGTGCCTTCCGCAATTTGCGGAACAGAACAGGAGGCCAATTATAGAGATGCCTATTCTTGTCCGCAAAACGGACAGGAATAGGACATGTCTCATCATCTTTGTGGGGTCACGGAATGGAGCAACGGATGCGGACAGCACATGGAGTGCTGTCCGCATCTTTTGCGGACCCATTGAAATGAATGGTTCCGTATACGGAATGCAAAAACGGCCCGTATACGGAACTCAAAAAACGTTTGTGTGAACGAGCCCTAAGAATGAGGCAGTTTCATTTATATATATATATATATATATATATATATATAAATAAACTGTAGACCAGCATATCCCATATCTTTTCATAAAGAAGCTCTGCAGCAGCTGAGGTGTGGCTTACAAGGAATACTGTCATCTCATAGTTTCATGACCTGTATAAATGTACTCCTCAGCCTGCAGCCTCATGCTTCCACATGGTCATGGCATTCCTCAATGCTTTTCACTATTCTTATAATTGACAGTAGGGAGTGTTACACCAGATATAATAGACCAAAAGACAATGGATCATTTATGAAATGTGGAGGGAAATAAAATAATGAATTCTAAATGGTATAATAAATCTAAGCAGTCCCACCTGGTTCCCCTCCAAATCACCTCCTTCCGGCTCCACGTCACTTCCCATCGGTGAAGGAGTCTTTTTTCTATACGGTTTGCGATTAGCTGCATTTAAACCTTTGTCTCCACTGTTCTGCAACGTTGACACACTTCCGTTTTCAGTTTGGCTCCCCCTTCTACTAGAGTCACTCTGTTCGGCACAGTCCGTGGTGATCATGTTCTCCATTTCCATAATTCGTGGAAGTGGACCAGAGTCTGTTTCACTAAACCTTTTTGATGCCATCTCAACAGTGAAACTAGATTTGGAAGGAACATTGGTGTCCAGGAGACCGCTGCTCGGCCCAGAGGACTCCATTGAAGACCTTGCGGTGGAAGGGTTGGTGAAACTCACAGAGCCGATGCTGGGGTTGATGGTTAAAGTGCTGTTGCTGTTCTGTCTTGAGAAATTAGGAGAGGAGCCACCATAGCCAGACTCGGTGGAGGAATGACTGCCGATAGATGCGTCTGAATGGCTGTGCCGGGTGTTGTACGGCCTCAAGAAGGAGCTGTATACAAAACCTTTCGTCACTGTGGAAGGAAACACAATGGCCCATTAGTAGGTAATAGTTACAACTCCCATTATGACTGTATCTCCAGGAGCTTCCATCTAGAGTGGTTGGCCTACAAGAAATTATCCATTACAGACACTGGGTCTTTGAAGGGACCATGACATATAAAAATATAAGAGAGTCAAACACAGGCACAATGCAGTCACCAAATCAAAGGTGAAGATTTAGATCCAATTATTTGATAGTTCGGGCATGAAGATCACCGTTGACCACAGACAATCCAGCAAAAAAATTGTCAGACAGATTTATATTTTGGAGAATCCGGAAGGCCTTGGAAAAGGTTAGCAAACTTTTGGTGTTATGTGCTACCATACCTAGATTTTTAGGTTTTGATAGGGGTTTGGCTTTAATATAGAACCATGAAACATATAAACATTTGGAAGGACAGCTATGCCTCATTTGGATGAACATGCCTGTGCTTTCTCTAGGACAAGGGGAGTAACGTCGACCTCTGGCGGCGTCTTTCATCCCCTGAGCCATCAGATGATAATCGAGATGCTCCTGTACACATTAGATGATTGGTTCATACCACCAAAATTGGCAAGCTCATCTAATAGGCATGGCCGCCTTATGGGAGCCACTGGTTCGTCTGTCTACAAAACACAGTTTTAAAAGGGTCGGCCTATCTGGGACACGGATGGCATATTGATAGGATATGCCATCAATGTTACATAGGTGCAGGTCCCACCTCTGGGATCCGTATCTATCTCCAGAATGGGGCCCCTGAAGTGAGCAGAGAGTAGCCACGATGTGCGGCTACCCTCCATTCACTGCTATGGGACTTTCAAAAACAGCCAAGCGTTCTCGCTCTTCCGTTTTTGGAACTCCCATAGCCAAGAATGGACAGCACGCCACGCAAGAGGGGTGTGCTCTCCTTCACTTTGGGACCCCCGTTCTGGAGATAGATGGGTGCGGGTCCCCCACTCCTGACACTGATGGCATATCCTAGCGATATGCCATCAATGTCCCAGATGGACCGACCTCTGTAAGGGTCAGGTAGTTCTAGAGATGGTGATGGGGGCTGCTACAACTTTTGTGCCCAGAGGCCTCCACCAACTCTGTTTACAGTACGAGTCACGTTATCCCATTACCAATGCTAGAAGATAGCAAATGGGCTTCTGAGCAAGTACCCTCTAAGAAAATCACAAAAATATCAGCAGTCATGCACTTATTCATGTAGACAAAGTAAACCTGAACATCTCACCTCCGTTGTCTACCAGCCACCGATTAGGACTACCCATTGGATCCTGCTGCTTAATGACGCCAACCAGATCCCCCTCCTGTACACAGACATCCAGGTCCTGGGCAGCATTGAAGTTACGTTCAGCCTGGTAGAGTTTTTCAGGTGGGTACCTAGCGAGCAGCAACGTCCGATGTTCATCCAGCTGTGGGATGTATTTGGCCTGTGTAGGTAAAGGACTTCATTTAGGAACAGAACATTCTCCAAAGAAAAACAGCCAATGGCTATGGTATCCGGGGCGTAGTGGCACATCACTCACCGGGCTTGGTACGGTCTTTCTAGCAGATTGCCGTTCAATAGTTTTCCTCTCAAAAGGCTTCTTGGCCGGGGGAGGGTTCTCAGGGAAGAATGTAAAGACCTGGAGCTGTTCTAGAACCTTGCTGTGCTCTTCTTGGAATAAAGCAATGAGGTTCCCCTCTCGGCCTCCGATCCCCAGCAGCTAACAGAAAGAAAATAGTCGTCAGGGTCAAGAATGCCTTAACCCTACAGAATAATTGTATTTAAGAGTCTTATGATTTGGTTCTGGCTGTTCCCTCCCAACAATTTGGTGTCTTAATAAGTTTTTTTTTTCCTAAGTCAAACTAAGTCCATGGATAGAATCCATGTCAGTGGATCATGGACTGGTAGCCATAGGCATGTGGTTCCAGATCTATGGTATTTACATCAAACGTGGCCTAATGCCTCCCCGTTGTTCACTCCAGTCCTTTAGTGCACAACTGACTATAAAAGGTGGTTTTCAGTTTGCAAACAACCGGAGGTTTAGGCCCCATTCACATGACCGTAATTTTGGTCGGCATCTGATCTGCATTTATTGAGGATTGGATGCGGACCCATTCATTTCAATGGGGCTACAAAAAATGAGGACAGCACACGCCGTCCACGGCCCCGCAAAAAAGACAGAACATTTCCTATTCTTGTCCGTTCTGCAGACAAGAAAAGACATTGTTACAATGGGTCCTCAAAAACACAGTTGCAACACGGATGTCAGCCGTATTTTTTGCGGATCTTTAAATACATACAGTTGTGTGAATGCACCCTTAGGGCTCATGCACACGACTGTTAGGCGTTTTGCGGCACGCAAATTGCAAATCCGCCAAACACGGATACCGGCCATGTGCATTCAGCATTTTATGGAACAACCCGGATGCGGATTTAACTTTTTTGCAGAATGGCCGTGCGGACACGGAATGCATATGGAGTTATTTCCGTTTTTTGCGGTGGCATTGAAGTAAAAGGTCCAGCATAAGGGCAGCAAAAAAAATAAAAAGGACGGACAAGATAAAAAAATATGTTTGTGTTCATGAGCCCTTCTAGTGGATTAAATGGCATGTGTAAGCAGGATCAACCCGACTACACCAGTCATAATGCCTGGTAGGGTTGACCCCGCTGAGTAAAATCATACTTTTCTTCCCCTCACCAGTTGCCAGAGTGTTTTTCAAAAATATTAAAATTATGGAATAAGTGCACCAAGGGTGGGACCGAGCCACTCCGTGATCTTAGCTCCTCTGCTGTGCCTCCCTGGACACTCGTTCCTCCACTTAATTGACAGGGCCATACATACAGGTGGGAGCAGAGTGGAAGAACCATGGTGCACCAAGTGCCTAGGGCCTGTCCTCGGTGCGCCTAATTCACATATTTTAAAAACACTTTTTTTCCCCTAAATACTGCAACAGATCCTGAGAAGACAGGGATTTTTTTTTTATCAACAGGGTCAGCCCTACCAGGCACGATGACTGGTTTATTAGGGTTGATCTGGCTGACAGATGCCCTTTAAGAAGCAATACTCACCTCACTAAACCTGTGCCCCTGCTCTTCCGTTGCGGTCGCTGCTCTCCACTTCCCGTTCCTGTCTAAATGCACAGGAAATTCCAGCTCAGCCGATCAGTGGTGGGTCACCATAGCGGCCAGTTATTGACCGAGAAGGCATTTTCTGTGCCGAAACAGAAGCAGGAAGTAGAGAGCAGCAGCAGCAGCATCGGAACAGAAGTGGCAAAGGATCGGTGAGGATCAGCTCTTATGTTTTCAGCCACTCTAAGCCCGCTGCCTCCAACTGTTTGCAAAATGGAAGACCCCTTTAATGTTAAAAAGGGTTATCCAATTTCATAAACAGCCCCCCCATGTGCCGGGCCCCTCAGAGGGAATATACTTACCCTGCTCTTCGCTCCTGGTCACCGCACCACCACTGCTACTTCTCCCTGTACACGGATGAAAACATCCGGTGTCGAGGGGGAGCAGCCAATGGCAGGCGGGGACTGGGACAAACCTCCCTAGAGTCACCCGCGATGCTAGGGGGTGTGGGGACCAGGAGCGGAGAGCAGGGTAGGTATATTCCCTCTGAGGGGCCCAGCACATGAGGGGGCTGTTTGTAAAATTGGATAACCCCTTTAATTTGGTGGACGTGTTAAATATTCTGAAACACCGGCAAAGGAAATCCAGCATCGGATAAAAGGCCGCAGAGAATTTATTTGTGCGTCTATTTAAAAGCCAGAAGAAAAAAAACACCAAGGAGGCACACACACCTACGCGTTTTGAATCGGACAATAATGATCCTTATTCATGGCATAAAATCATATAACGGCTAGAGATGAGGGAACTTGTATTTCAACTTTGGCGTATAAGTTTCGGGTTATCTACGAATTCCGTTATGGATTCCGCTACCACGGAATCCATAACGGAATTATGTTTTTGAATTTTTTTCTGGATTTTAAAAAGACACACAAATAAGGTCTCCACAATCTTTTATTGGACGCTGGATTTCCTATGCCGGTGTTTCGTGGTTACTGTGGCGTTTCCGCACACTTCCGTGCATCCGGGACTGTATAGCGGGCGAACTGGAGCAATACTTCTTGTTTGGCATCTGTCAGATATTCTGTATGTCAACGCTTACTGCTCCCACTTACCACCAGAGGAAACACAGGGACATTGATTGCTATGGATTAGACTCCATCAGGGATATTACACGAGGAGATGGGACTTACTGATAGAAGTGGTTTCAGTTCCTCCAAGGCGAGTTTCACAAAGTCACAGTGGGCGTTAGCGTAGCCACGGACGCAGTTTGCAAACAACTCCTTGGCGTAATTGTGAAATTTGGGCAGCTCATCCAGGAGCTGGGCGTTCAGAGCTTCATAGTTGTTTCTGGCCGACTGCAGCTCATCCAGGGTCTTCTTGTCCTTCAGTTTCTCCGCTCGCTCGGTGCAGTTGTGATAGTCCAGGAGCTTGTCGAAGCGTTTCTGCACCAGCTTGTGAGGTCCGGCAAACATGGTGAGAAGCTGATTCAAGGGGGAGATCACCAACTTCTCGGTTCGCTCTTTCTGTGAGACAAAAATACAGAAAATAAGATTAACATTTCCTCTCCTTATACTGCAGCATGACCATAGCAGTAACGCTATTGCTATAGTATATGATTCATTTATATACCCTGAACATCTTTGAATCTGGGATCTGAGAACCCAGAAATAATTTGATGCAAAACTGCTAAAGAATGTGGAATTAGCAGAGAACTGAGCTGTCAATCTGATAATCCAGACTATGGATAATCTATCAGTCCTATTGATGGTGGATCAAAGGGAGTTTGTCAGAAGTTTTGACCATGATAAACTGCAGACAGCACTATGTACGGGTTGGGGAGAGCAGGACAAACATACGTTTTGTGGAGTTTTTATTATCAGGAGTAGTGTGAATATGAAGTTTTATTCTGCAAGGTTCTGCTCCTGCAAGTGCCCAGGAGGCAGAGATTCACTGTGAAGTGCTCTCTGTACTCAGCTGCTTCACAGCCCCTCTCCTCTGAGTGACTGATGTAGCATCCAACCAGGGGAGCACTACATCAGTCACTTGGAGTGGAGGAGAAGTGTACAAAGCAACTCAGCTCAGAGAGCATGTCACAGTGAAGCTCTGCCTCCTGGACACTTGCAGGAGCAGAACCTGGCAGAAGAAAACTTCATATTCTCACTACTTCTAATGATTAAAGCTCCACAAAAAGTATGTTTGGCCTGCTCTATCTGTCCCCTACCTAGTGCTGTGAGCAGTTTAGCATGGTCAAAGCTGCTGACAGACTCCTTTTAAGGGAATTTTACCGTAAATATATAGATTTATAATAAAATCAACAAGGGAGATTTCTTAGACGAGCACTCACAAATTCTGCGAACAGCTTCTCGCTGATGTGACGATGAGCCTTCTGAAATTTCTCCAGGTCACTGGTTCCTTTCTCCGTGTACAAGTCCCACATGCTCATGGCAGCCAGAACTTTCACACAGGCGGATTCCTAGAAAACACAAGTAAAACCCGGTTTGGGAATGTCTATTACAGTGAAGGCCGGACGCACACCGTCTGTAGCAGGGAGGATGGGTCACTATGCACCAATAAGGGTCAGTTCACACCTCTCTGTCCTAGTCAGCTCCTGGCCTTTTCTACTAGATAAGAGGTCAGCTACCCCCAGCTGTTGTGAAACTACAAATCACAGCATGCTCCAGTCACTTCTATATGAGTACTAAGAACAGTCAAGCAAGTGTGCATGCTGGGAGTTGTAGTTTCATCACAGCTGGACTGCCGTAGTTGCTAATCCTTGCATTGGATAGTCCAGGGGTAACACATGGCTTTAATATTCATCAAAGTCGGCAAAAAAAATGTGCAGGTATCTCAACAATTTTGAAAAATTTCTACAAAAGGGGTGTGGCTAAGGGGTCATAAAGCGCATAAATGTATTACAGAAGCGCTATTTTTTCACATACATGTAAGCCAGCTATAAGGAATAGCAATATACCACCAAAATACACCAGTTATGTCACATTGGACTTTTTGATGAATTGACTTGTGCCATTTTTGCCACCCACCGCATTTTAGGACAAGACGTGTGCTGAAGTATAATTTTCCATTATACAATGAGCTTTATTCACAATAATGGGCTGCAGAATAGGTCTATTTCCAGTTACAATCCAGGATCTTCTCCTACATAGCAATTATAAGGGGCGTCCCCTGTAACGTCACATCAAAGGAACCGTAATGTCATGTCCCACTTGGACTAAGTTTATTAATATTTTACAAAAGTCTCCTACTTAAAGGGATTTTACGGGATTAGAAAACATGGCTGCTTTCTTCTAAAAAGAGCGCCACACCTGTCCGCAACCTCAAACTGAACTACAAAACAGCCAGAACTTTCTAATTATGGGCAACCCCTTTAAAGAGCACTTATCAGCAGGATCAACGTCATTAAACCAGGCATACTGGTTGGTAAGGTTGATCCTGCTGATTAAAGAGACACCAGTCTTGTGAAGATCGGCTGCGGCACTCCTGAGGAAAAAGACTTTCAGTTTTGATAGCGATGAGGGCTTCAGTGTATGGAGGGGTGTGGCCAGCAGAGGTGAACTGGTGGTCAGGCCCCGCCTCTCGATGCACTGCAGTCCTCATTTGCTTAAAGAATAAAAGCCTTTTTTCTCTGCAACGCCGCAACAGATATTCACAAGTCAGATATCATTTTAATCAGTAGGATCAACCCTACCAGTCAGTATGGCTGGTTTAATTGGGTTAATCTCACGTCAATAAAAAATTTTAACTACATATTGGCAGCTGACCATCACTGGACGTACACCTTAAAGGGGTTGTTCAGTTGAAGAGTACGGTGACAATAAACTGATCACAAGGCGATCACTGATCAGTTGTAATCTGTGAGGGAAACAAGTGGTAAGTGCTCAATTCCCGTACAGCACCACCACATGGGAAATTGAACATTACTCAATTTCCATTGAAATCAAAGAGTTATCTGTGCAATGTATGGATATATCAGGTGCTTCAGTGAATAAGATGGCCTTTGTAGCCCCCCCTTCAGACATCCCCTTTAAGGAAGAACTTTCATACACACTGATTGTCTGACCGGGGTGAATCTTTGTGTCTATGGTCAGGTTTCACAAGGGAAAAAGTCATACATTTATGAATTCAGATGCCCCTGACTATTTACAAGTTCAAAGTGTAACCCCGAGGGCACGGATACAGAGAACGTGTCGTAATGTTACTAATTAACCCTGGAGGATATGAGCGGAGGGCCCCTCGCATGGGACAACGTTTCAAGATTTACGGCACTGCTATCAAGGCCTCACCCTGATGTGCTGGAGATAGACAGATAGGTCACGGATGAAGGACTTGATCAGCCGCTCCTGCATTCTGAAGTTCTTCTCCGTCTCCTCAAACGCTTCGTCTTTAATCTGGCGATGAAATTGGCATTTCTTTTTAGGTTATTATGACCACGACCAACACAATTTCTTATACTGTACTATTCCTTGTGGCTGCAATACCAGACATAGCCTATGGACAAGAGGGGAGCTGTTTCCGTAAAATCACGGACTCCTCCTTTAACATGATCCCATTTATCAAGCTCCATTACCTGAGGGGAGAGTCCGGTGAGATGCTTCAGGTGGCTGCTCACCCGGTTGGATTTCTTGATGATGGAGTGGATATTCAGTTTATAGATCTTGTCGATCAGACTCTCTTCATCTCCTTTCCGGTACTTGACCACTGTGAAGGATAATCGCCAGTTAATTGTCATATGTAGAGGACTAGGATTTCGGCGGGACCATCTAATGTTTATGGGGGTGCCCTGACTCTCCTCCTATAGAGGATAGGGAAAAGAAGGATCGAGCATGTTGTACTTTAATAAGCTTGATCCTTCTGATCTCACAGGTATCTGGAAGCAGTGAGAAGACACGGACACTCAGCCGACAGCTATCTATGGTGTATGCTCACCTTAAAGGGGTTGTCCCAAAAATGACAACTTCTCACTTATCCACTGGATGACTGGTGGGGTCAGACTGTCGTGAGAACTAGGGCCCCATTTCCCCTTTTTGAGGTGGTCACTCCCTATGGGATAGCCGGAGAGGGTAGTGTAGCGCTCAGCTATCCTCATCAGTCCCATAGGTTTTGAATGGAGCTTGACCACCAGTTTGTTCAATGGGAGAGATGGAATCCCGCTCTCGTGATTGGAGGGCCTAGGAAGTCGGACCCCCACTAATCAGACAGTGATTGATTTCATATTTTAAAAAACATGATTTAAAGGGGTCTTTCAATCCTGTCTAAACGTCCTAATACGACACATGGACGTCACGTAGAGGATAGCCTGCTCAGTACCCTCTCACTCGGGCAGCCCATGGACGAATCTGAATGACCGCCATGTAGAGATTAGTGAATAGATTGGTCTCATCAGCCGGACTTCTTCACATGGAAGGGCGTGTCCTCGCAGGTGAAGAAGTCGCCACCTACCGGTAGATTGACAAATTGGTAGCACCGAGCAAGATGTCTGTCCCTGCCAATCTAGCAGCAGGTGGAAGCTTCTTCCGCTCCGGGGACAGCCCCTCACAGGTGAAGATGTCCTGTTGATTCATACCGCCATGTACTATTACAGCAACTTCCTCCACAGTCTTATGAGACAATCCCTTTAACGCAGGGTAGCCCGCGACTCACCCAGATCCTTCCGTCGTTTGTACTCGTTAATGTTGACGTTGATCTCCTTCGCCGCTCGAACAGCTTCCTTGATGGGGTTCTTGTCCGGGTGAGATTCTGGGGTCGCCCCTTGAAGCTCCATGAGGAGTAAGGGGTAACGCATTATCCTCTGCACAGGCTTGATGAGAAACGAACCCAGGTTTATATAATTGGTGCGCCCCCTGTGGGACAAGTTAGAGAATGCACTGAGTTCACAAGCAAGAAAACTAGAAAAACAAGCAGTCAGACCCCTTATTAATCTGAGTGATCACCTATCCTGAAACAGGAAAAGCCCCTTTAATGTCATTTTCACCTCCCACTCTGTGCAATCAATGGGCTCATCTGGCGTTTTTTTTATAGGGTGCTAATGAGCCGTGGCCCGAGAGAGAGTACACTAAGCATCTCTCTGGAGGACTCAACATGTCCACAGATTATGCCGACTGCCATTGATTTCAATAGACATGGTGTAATACTTCATCTCTCCTGTGGTGGTGCTGTAGGGAAACGGAGCACTTGCTGCCAGGTGGGTGCAGCTCATAGCGGATTGCTGGCGGCCCATTACAATCAGCGATCAGCTTTTAGGGGGCAGCTTTCTAACAAAAATAAATTGTAAATAGTGGACAACCCCTACAAAGAAAGATGTGTCTAGTAATGCCGTAATGTGCCGCTCCCTTCTCAATGCAGATACCTGACAACCCCTGTGGAAGCTGTAATGCCCACTCTAAAGGTTGTCACCCAGATTTCCTGCAATGATTATATGAAAAAAAGACTGAACCAAAATTCTAATCTGAAATAATATAACACAAGGGCTGCATCTACACCAAGTTACTTTCTGCAGCTATATGGCGGGTTTACACAGCCAAATGACATGGTTCCATCAAGATATTGCACCCAGTGCCCAAATTAAACTGGCATTCCAAACTCAGACATTTATGGCATATCAACAGTCAAGGAGCACCTGTCGCCTCTCCTGACAGGTCTGGAGTAGTGATTACTTACATCCCCCATGTAATAATAAGCATCTATTCCTATGACGCTATGATGTGCCATTCCTTTATTATTCCTGCTAGAAGTTATGAATGAATTGTAGCAGTTTGCAATGAAGATCTAGATGGGTGTTACCAGTTAGGGGGGGGTGTCCCTGCATAGTCTCCAGCATTGATTGGATAGTGTTAGACCGTGCAGGGACACCCCCCCCCAAACTGGTAACACCCATATGAGCCATCACTGCAAACCTTAACTTGTAAAAGGAATAATAAAGGAATGGCACAACACGGAGTCATAAGAATGGATGCTCCAGAGTTATTATTACATGGAGGATACAAGACATGCCGGGAGAGGTTAGAGGTCCTCTTTAAGAACATATAAAATATATATTTTTACAACAAGGAGATCTAAAGAACTACTCACCATTCTTGGTAGAGGCTCCTGTGTCACCCAACAGCACAAAGAGAGGGAAGGAAGCGGAAAAAGAACACAAACACAGTTACAGCCCACGCTAGGAAAAGCCAAAGAAACGTATTGTACGGTTATCACGGGGTAAAGGACACGGGGAGCTGGTAATGAATAGTAAGCTCCTGTGTTCAGTTCTGGTATGCACCACTAAGAGAGGCACAATGCAGAAGAGAGATCTAAAGGGACGGACGTAACATGAAACATTTGCCTGATAGACCACTGAAACAAACAGCACTGTGACTGGAGCCGGAGGAGAGAACCTAACCCTGCCCGCCGACAGTGGGATCCGCAACCATTCGCTGACCATGGGAGTATGTAACAGAGGCAGCTGCTAAAGGGCACAGTAGAAGACGGGACACAACCCATGGTGGCCTTATAACTCTTTGCTATGTGACCTTCCTCAGGGCTCTACTTCTCAAAAATCATGGCCAGGCCATTGTTGGTGGAGAAAATAAATTGATGGTGGTCCCTTTCCCAGTAACAGTGCCTTAATATGCTCAATAATGGTTGTCAGAGCCAACCAAGATCTACAGCACCCCAACAACCTAAGGTCTAGCCCATCTCAGATACTGATGACATATCGTTAGGGTATGCCATCAACACCAGATAGGAATGGGTCCCAGAGGTGGGACCTGCACCTATCACCAGAAAGGGGCCCCCAAAGTGAAGGAGAGAGTACCGTGCATGTGCAGTGCGCTCTCCAAATAGTCAAGCGAGCGCTTTCGATTATTTTGGAAACTTCCAAAGAAGTGAATGGAGGGCTCACTGAGCAAGCGCAGCGGCCTCTACAGAAGCTCCGGAAGTGCGGCCACCCTCCATGGGAGTTCTAGATCGGTTATTTCCAACAGTCCCATACCGGTGAGTGGCCGAGCATGCACAATGCGCTCTCCTTCACTTCAGGGGGCACCTATGGGACCCGCACCTAGGACACTAATGGCATATCCTGGCGCTATGCCATCAATGTCTCAGATAGGAATACCCCTTGAACATGACTTCTTATTTATTCATTTGGGAGATAAGCAAAGCCAAATGTGTCTGACAGCCGCTTATCTCTATCTCGCTATTGCACTAACCATGCATGCTCGACCACTGGGTTTCTTCTAGTTTGTAGAAACACTTTCTGAAGGCCCCAAGATGGTGGAAGCCCCTGAACAACTGCCCTTTTACCAACCCTATAATTAAACTCCAGAGTTTCTATATAATAATGGGGGAACAGCCATAGGCACATGGGGGCAGAAGGATAATCTATGGGCCCTTTCAGTATATAAGGCCCCCTTTGCGTTATGTAAGCGCCTGCTGCTACAGTAAAGGACTATGGCATGGTCTCCGTCTTACTTCACAGTCGCGATACACTCCTGCAGGCTTCTCTGGAACTTTTCGTTCTTCTCATAGGCTTCCAGCAGCGCGAGGGTCTCCTCGTGATTCTGGCAATACTCCTTGTACACAAGCTCCAGCGGCATCCGGTGCTCAAGGAAAATCAAACCTGTATAAAGACCCGCAGAATACAGGTTGTAACGCTGCGTTGCAGTTATGGGTCGTTGTCATCTGCTGCTCATCATTGGGGTCATTTTTTGTGGTTTTCCACAGCAGATTGCCCCTTTAAAATGATGCCATCACCTCCTCTGACATGTCTGTTTTGGAAACTACTTGCATTCCCCTTGTAATAACAATTCTGAACCATTTATTCTGATATCTCTATGTTGTGCCGTTCCTCTATTATTCCTACTAGAAGTTGTGCATGAATTGCTAGCGGGTTCTGGGAGTTACCAGTTGGGGGTGTGCCCCTGCAAAATCTGTGCCGTCAGTGTCACAAAGTGCAGGGATTTCCACCCGAACTGGTAATACCCATCTGGACCTTCAATGCAAACTGCTAGTAGGAATAATAGAGGAATGGCATTTGTATCTGGTTACATCACCCTGTAGAAGCCGAGTATATAAACCACACACTCACCGACAGAGTCGCAGTTCTCCAGCGCTCCCAAGAACATCGTCGTCACGTTAATCACCGAATGAATATTTCCAAACAGAACATCATAATCCACATTTGTCATCTGTTCCGGAAATCAAAGTGTTAATTAAATGCAATGAACATCGTACGTCGACTAATAGAAAGGCTAATGGCAAAAATATGCAAAAATATGTAAATATTGTCATAGAACTTCTAGAATAAGCTTCATATGCTTGCTGTCAGTGAATGGGAACACTCTTGTTTACCTGCAGAGGCTGTAGCTGCTATAGAACTCACACTCACAGCTGAGAGTTTGCTACAATTGTATCCAATCCACAAAATCCTCCAATGTGAACACATCCTAAACTGGACACAACTGTAGCAAAACCTCAGCTGTTAGAAGTATTAGGTCTGTACATGTTTTCGGCCTCTTTCCATTCACCGACAGCAGGCAGGGGTCCTGAAAACAGAGGCAAATTGACAATATATATATATATTTGGCAACATTTTGAAACATTTGCGATCAACGTGGGTTTTGATGCAATAAGTGGGGCTCTTACCTGGGTGGCCTGTAGGGGGAGCATGATGTGCTCCACGCAGGTCTCCAGGTCTCTCAGGTAGTCGCGCTCCGTCTGTAGCAGCTCCTCGATGACCTTGGACCTCTTCTCCAGCATCCTCATCTCGGAGTTCTCCGCCGTAGACGCAGCAGATGGAGACTCTTCCAGGGCTTCAGGTTGCGAGGACAAAAGAGTCATGTCTACGAAGAGAAGGCACGGTCCTGTAAATGCACGCTATGGATAATCCCTTTAATTGCACTAGACCTCGATGTGCTTTACCTGCACCCCACTGGCACTAACTCCATCGCCCGACCACAATGAATATTTTCCATTAAATTCAATTAGCAAATGTAGAAAAACGAGCGGAATTAACGCAATCAATGGCACGGTCTGAGATATAATCTGCCCGTAATGTGCAGAGAATTAGGCGCTAATCTCTCCCACCGCCACCTGCTTTCCAAACTAATCTACTCATTTCTTGATGGATAAGACGGGAAACAATAAAAACACATAAGCTGGATAATCAACGGTGCGGACGCCGTCTCAGCGTATGCCACCGCTCAGATACTTCTGCTGCCATATGCTATCATACTCAACCTACTTACCGAGAAGAGGAGAGTACACCGAGGTAGCAGAGTTCAGTTTGTATGACAGCAGTACGTCATGACAATGCACAAATGACAAATTCAGCTCTGCTACATCTGCACAGTGTGATGTATAATGAGAGAGTAACTGACCAACACAGTGACCACCAATGAATATATAGATTTCATTGACAAGAAAAGTTAAAGGGGTTGTCACATGAAAAAAATATTCTACTTTTTTCAAACCAGCGCCTGGATCTGAATACTTTTGTAACTGGATGTAATTAAATAGTTAGTACAGTGAGTCATTGAATAAAATGCATCTGTATAGCGCCAACTGCTGTTTGTTCTTTTCCTTATTTCTCAGTCCACCTTGCTGAGGTGGTCGCACATGTTCAGTTCCATGTTTTGACTAACACCTGCCATATCTAATGATAGAAGCTGTAACAGTTACAGGGAGAAAGCTGCAGCAGAAAGGACATCCTGATCCTGTGATAGAGAGCTGCAGTAGAGACAGATTTACAGCAGAAAATTCATGCCCCCTGAGCTGTGATAAGAGAGAGCTGCAGCAGAAAGGACATGCCCCCTGAGCTGTGATAGGGAGAAAGCTGCAGCAGAAAGGACATCCTGATCCTGTGATAGAGAGCTGCAGTAGAGAAGGCACCCCCCTGAGCTGTGATAGGGACAGATTTACAGCAGAAAATACATGCCCCTTGAGCTGTGAGAGAGAGAGAGCTGCAGCAGAAAGGACATGCCCCCTGAGCTGTGATAAGAGAGAGCTGCAGCAGAAAAGACATGCCCCCTGAGCTGTGATAGGGAGAAAGCTGCAGCAGAAAGGACGTCCTGATCCTGTGATAGAGAGCTGCAGTAGAGAAGGCACCCCCCTGAGCTGTGATAGGGACAGATTTACAGCAGAAAATACATGCCCCTTGAGCTGTGAGAGAGAGAGAGCTGCAGCAGAAAGGACATGCTTTCCTGAGTTGTGATAGGGAAATAGCTATAGCAGAAAGGACATGCCCCCTGAGCTGTGATAGGAAAAGAGCTGCAACAGAAAGGGCATGCCCCCTGAGCTGTGATAGGGAGAGAGCTGCAGCAAGACACACACCCTGTGAAAGGGCCCACCCACTGGGAAAGGACACACTCGCTGCGCTGCCAGTCGGAACAGAATTTTGCAGAGCAATTGGAGCAATGAATGAGGAGATCTCTGGATCCATGTGAGGTACAGGGCTTTAGAAAGAACTTGTCATGTACTTTATGATGTCTGATTATCATTTTTTTACATTAATCATTAAATAACCCCCTTTAAGAATATGCATTCTATTTCTTGAGTATTAGAGCCTGTATAATACTTTGGAGCTGCATTCACAATTCTGCAGGCCGAAGTCCCCTAGCAATGCTTGTTGATTCAATGTGAAATATCTTTACACAGAAAATGTACAAGTGTCAAAAGAAAACAATCCTTCTCAGCGCAGGTATTATAGTTCAGGTAGCCTGTTCGGGGCGTGTCTGTCAACAAGCTTGTTGACTGTTTCCAATGACAACCAGCAGAATTGTGACTGCTGCTCTGGATTATAAAGAGGAGCAGAAGATAAGTAACGTATATCTAATTATTTAGAACTGGCTGATACATTGTACTACACAGCGACTGGTGATGTATGTGGTGTGCAGGACAGAGCGGTATGATGTACTTTCCTATACAGTGGAAAATAAGGTAATGCCGATGTATACCGGCCCAACAGAGGCCAAAAGGACACTCGGGTAAATGGAGCTCCGAGGACATGTTTGATGTATGCGCTGGGAGTGTTCGCTGGGTATATGCCAAACAGGGTTGGAACGAGTCAGAGAGGTTACTATGTGCACTGGTAACAGCCTGGGCTTCACAGACACTATGCTGAATGTATACTTGGCGGAACGATTTGTAGATGTGTTTGGAGTTATGTGGGGGCAGGTATGAGCTCTTACACCCCCCGATTATTCGTTCCAGGGACACTAGGACCTCCACCATTCACAGCCCCATCCACCTGACATGCAGTCCACTCTTATCCTCCTCCCCGATGGCTGCTTATATTGTAGTGCCGGCTACGGTATTATTTAGGCAGCGTATAGCTCTATATGTGGACGAGGTTTGTACCGCTATTTGTCTACTGGCACTACAGCGGCTTACAAAGGGCAGAGGAGCCACAAAGCAAAAATCAATAGGGGCTCCAATGCTAGTTCAAGCCGCATACCTGCACCATCTAGGGCCAGGTTACCTCACTGTCCTCCTCCTGTCCCTGGTAGGAGAGCATGACCTTCTGACTAATGATTGCTAGGATAGAGGCAGATTTATAGAGCCTGAAGAAAGGAAATCGGGGCCAGGCCGAAAACTAGACCCCCCACTTCTAATAACCACATAGCAGCTGAAATGGCTGGCAGCACTAGGCAGGCCCCACGTGGCAGCACTAGGCAGGCCCCACGTGGCAGCACTAGGCAGGCCCCACGTGGCAGCACTAGGCAGGCCCCACGTGGCAGCACTAGGCAGGCCCCACGTGGCAGCACTAGGCAGGCCCCAAGTGGCAGCCCTAGGCAGGCCCCATGTGGCAGCCCTACGCAGGCCCCATGTGACAGCCCTACGCAGGCCCCATGTGACAGCCCTACGCAGGCCCCATGTGACAGCCCTACGCAGGCCCCATGTGGCAGCCCTACGCAGGCCCCATGTGGCAGCCCTACGCAGGCCCCATGTGGCAGCCCTACGCAGGCCCCATGTGGCAGCCCTACGCAGGCCCCATGTGGCAGCCCTACGCAGGCCCCATGTGGCAGCCCTACGCAGGCCCCATGTGGCAGCCCTACGCAGGCCCCATGTGGCAGCCCTACGCAGGCCCCATGTGGCAGCCCTACGCAGGCCCCATGTGGCAGCCCTACGCAGGCCCCATGTGGCAGCCCTACGCAGGCCCCATGTGGCAGCCCTACGCAGGCCCCATGTGGCAGCCCTACGCAGGCCCCATGTGGCAGCCCTACGCAGGCCCCATGTGGCAGCCCTACGCAGCCCCCAAGTGGCAGCCCTAGGCAGGCCCCCAAGTGGCAGCCCTAGGCAGGCCCCCAAGTGGCAGCCCTAGGCAGGCCCCCAAGTGGCAGCCCTAGGCAGGCCCCAAGTGGCAGCCCTAGGCAGGCCCCAAGTGGCAGCCCCCAAGTGGCAGCCCTAGGCAGGCCCCAAGTGGCAGCCCTAGGCAGGCCCCAAGTGGCAGCCCTACGCAGGCCCCATGTGGCAGCCCTACGCAGGCCCCATGTGGCAGCCCTACGCAGGCCCCATGTGGCAGCCCTACGCAGGCCCCATGTGGCAGCCCTACGCAGGCCCCATGTGGCAGCCCTACGCAGGCCCCAAGTGGCAGCCCTACGCAGGCCCCAAGTGGCAGCCCTAGGCAGGCCCCATGTGGCAGCACTACGCAGGCCCCAAGTGGCAGCACTACGCAGGCCCCAAGTGGCAGCACTACGCAGGCCGCATGTGGCAGCACTACGCAGGCCCCAAGTGGCAGCACTACGCAGGCCCCAAGTGGCAGCACTACGCAGGCCCCAAGTGGCAGCACTACGCAGGCCCCAAGTGGCAGCACTACGCAGGCCCCAAGTGGCAGCACTACGCAGGCCCCAAGTGGCAGCACTACGCAGGCCCCATGTGGCAGCACTACGCAGGCACCATGTGGCAGTATTATGCAGGTCCCATGTGGCAGTATTATGCAGGCTCCATGTGGCAGCATTACGTAGGCCCCATGTGGCAGCATTACGTAGGCCCCATGTGGCAGCATAACACAGGCCTTATGTGGCAGCATTATAAATTCCCTATGTGGCAGCATTATGAATCCCCTATGTGGCAGCATTATGCAGGCCCCAATAAAGCGTATGCCTTTCCGAGGGGGCATCAACAGATCTTGACCGGGGGTCTCTTTCTGGAGGAATAGGTGTGGTTTGGCAAAAATTTTATGGTTTGCCCCCTGATGTTGGTTCACCCCCTCCACCCCCCAAATGCCATCTATACAGCTGTTATGTCTGACATGGCGTATGGAAAGGACTTTTGTCTGTACCGCTGAGCAGTTCCGGGACACACTCGGTATAATCAGGGCGTATCACATGAAGCAGGTTGGGCACTTAAAACCTTTGACACTGATAAAGAACGCTGAGACAATAATCACCCGGCAACACAAACAAACAGAATAACGACGTCCGCGGTCGTATCACATCCGCCTCGCTCACAGCGCAGAGTCACTTCTGAAAGTCTGAGTGCGGCTGAGAGCTGCAAGTGACAATCCCACAGCTCTGGGCTGATAATGTGGGGAGAGAAGCAGCCGCAGGGCACTTCCGGCGCCGCTTATCTCAATAAACAGCCTCATGGCCGTTCACCAGGCTCTATCAACATTAGCTTCTACTAATAGGCTGGGGCTACATGGCGACTTTAGCCAGGACACGTCCAGAGATCGCACCGTAGTGCTGCCAACATCACAGCTAGCAAAAAATGAATAGGGCTACGCTGCGACCTGTAGCAGTGTTATCTGACAGATGGAAGAAACCCGAGCGCGCTAGCCTCGCGACCGTCGCAGTAACTTGCGGTTCGCAATGCAACCCCATTCTCTTTCGCTAGTCGGCAAAGATGGCGTGATCTTTTGGCCATGTCAAGTGTCGTGGTCAAAGCCAACATGTAATGCCAGCATCAGACATCCCAGGCAGCTATCTCTCAGCCCCACATGCATGCTCGGCTTGGCTGAGAGTACATGTGTCCCGAACAGGGAGACGGGAAAAAGATACTCTCTCCACAGGAACAATGGATTGTACATGGGAGAGAGTAAGGAGCCGGCATACACTCTTGATAATGGACGGTTCCTCCCGAAATTCAGCCGGCATTTATCTTACATGTATTGCCCAATTCAATGTTCAATAACTGCTATTACTGTAATTAACCCTGTGCTGCACCACTGCTCCACCCTCAATGTTACCGCACGTGTTACTTGTGGGTTTTGGTGCGGATTTGAAATCGTTTTGCCGCAGATCACACCCTTGCACTAAAAAGAGTAAAATCCGCCCAAAAAATTGGTACAATTTCTGCACAGATTGTGGAAGCAAAGTGTACATGAGATTCGTGAAATGTCATACACTTTACTGGTACTGTATTATACCGCGCGGTCTTTCCGCAGGAGAATCAAAGTGGAAAAACCGCATGTAATCCGCAAGGTGTGTAGGTGGCCTCTGGGATTAAAAGGGTTTGTTCCAAAAGCAGTGCCGCACCTGTCCACGGATTGTGTCTGGTAGTGCGGCGCAGCTCTATGAAAATGAATGAAGTGCAATACCAAACACAACCTGTGGACTGGTGAGGCACCGTTTTTGAAAAATCATGCTTTTCTAATCCTGGGGCAACCCTTTTAACTACTTAAAGGGAACCTGTCACCTGGATTTTGTGTATAGAGCTAAGGACATGGGTTACTAGATGGCCGCTAGCACATCCACAATACCCAGTCCCCATAGCTCTGTGTGCTTTTATTGTGTAAAAAAAACGATTTGATACATATGCTAATTAACCTGAGATGAGCCCTGTCCCTGACTCATCTCACGTACAGGACTCATCTCAGGTTAATTTGCATATGTATTAAATCGAGTTTTTTTTACACCATAAAAGCACACAGAGCTATGGGGACTGGATATTGCGGATGTGCTAGCGGCCATCTAGCAACCCATGTCCTCAGCTCTATACACAAAATCCCGGTGACAGGTTCCCTATAAGACAGCAGGTTAATGAGCCGTATGCAACAGTGCTAATTAAAGAGATGGCGGTCCGCCGGTTCCTGACATGTCCCTGCACGAGATCGACTACAAACTGGCGCAGCAACTACTACAGATAATTACTGTTTATTCACATGTCTATCGGGGTTCAACTTCAGAGAAGAAGAACTAACCGCAAACCGCAGCGGCGGTACAAGTCAGTCACATGGAACATCCTCATTACAGGAGAGCACAATGTGAGGGATTACACAGCGGTCCTGCCCGACCGATGTTAGTGGGGTCGCCTTATGGGCGTACCAACATAGGGAAAGATGGCATTAAAGGGGTCCGTCCTCTCTCCTGACACGTCTAGGAAAGATTATGTTCCCCATTAAATAAGACTTCTGGAGCATCTATTCTTATAACTCTGCATTGAGCTGTTCCTCTATCATTCCTCCTAGAAATGTATGCATACATGGATGATTGGGCCTCACCATTCCACCTTGTCGTGTCCCTACATAGTCTGATACTGCCGGCATTTCAGTCTGTTGGCAATTTCGGCATGTCAGTACTGATTGGACAGTGTCATACAATGTAGGGACATGTCCCCAACTAGTAACATCTAGTTGTCAATTCATTAGAATTTGTGGTGCAGATTCTACGTGGCAGTTCTGATTGAAATCAATTGGGGGGGGGTTAAAAACCACATCAAAATTGGCAACAAAACCTGCTTCAAATAGAAAACCCCATAAAAAGGCCTCATGCACATGACCATTGTTTTGGTGCATATCCGAGCCGCAGTATTTGCGGCTTGTAAGCGGACCCATTCACTTCAATGGAGCCGGAAAAGATGCAGACAGCACTCAGTGTGCTTTCCGCATCCGTTGCTTCGCCCCCCAAAAAAAAAGAAAAAATATCCTGCCCTATTCTTGTCCGTTTTGCGGACAAGAATTGGCAGTTGTATTAATGGCTGTCCGTGCCGTCCCGCAAATTGTGGAACGCACACGGACACCATCCGTGTTTTGCGGATCCGAAATTTGCGGACCGCAAAACACACAAGGGTCGTGTGCATGAGGCCAAAACCAGTAGAAAACACATGGAATTTTGATGCGGCTTCTGAACCTAAATTTTCTGCATTGTGATACAACCATGTGAACATACCCTAGGGCAGTGATGACTAACCTCCGGCTGTGGTGAAACTACGACTCCCAGCATTCTCCATTCATTTCTATGCCAAGCAAGTGGGAGTTGTAGTTTTACCACAGCTGGAGTGCCGGAGGTTAGCCATCACAGGCCTGGGGTATGCAGCAAATCTTTTAGGCCCTTTCACACGTCCGTGACGACATCCATGAGAAGACTGTCAATGGTCCATCCGTGAAGACGTCTGTGAGGGATCCGCGTCTCTGTTTTTGCCCTCAGTGTGTCATCTATATTCCACGGACACTGCTAGGCTGAAAATGGGCTTCCAGGGCATCTCCTACCAATAGTCCGTGAAAACCATGGACCAAGCACAGATGACATCCATGCTGTGTCCGTGGTTTTCACAGACCCATAGACCATAAAGTGCATGAGGGCTCTGTAGTCACGGGCAAAATAGGGCATGCTTCCACCCTCGTGCCACCGCGATCTGTGGAAAGCATGGATGCATGAGCGGTGGCGTGACTGAAAATGTGCTCCATGCATCTGAATGGAATGGTTCCTGCAGCGCGTGTATGGATTTCCTTTAACCCCTTTAAAAACGTAAATAACAGCTGCAGAGATTTTTTTGCAACAAAACCTTAGGCAGCATAAAAACTTACAATATGCAATTCTGGGCCAAAAAGTCTCAATAATAAAGCGCCATCAATGTAAAAAGAAAAAAAAGTGTCTTAGAACACAAAGCGTTACATTGTAACAAATAAATGTAAACAAAACATCCACTTAGACCAGAACCAGTACAGCACTAATTATATTCACAAGGGCCGAAGTCTGAAACTGGGGGCATACAAGTTCTTAGAGGAGCTCGGCTGGAGCTGGAGGAGGGGTGGGGGACAGGGGGCTTATAGCATGGAGGAGGGGGACAGGGGGCTTATAGCATGGAGGAGGGGGACAGGGGGCTTATAGCATGGAGGAGGGGGTGGGGGACAGGGGGCTTATAGCATGGAGGAGGGGGTGACACAATTCCCATCCATTGTCTCCCAGGGATAGAGTCTTGAACTTGTGCAAAGCTCTGAAATTCATTTCGTCCCCCATCCCCCAACATTTCCCAGCCTGAACAACCTGCTGCTGAAGCCCCCCGCCCAGGAGAACATACTACTGCATAATGGATTCTGCTACTGCTCTACATAGAACTCAATGGACACTTTTCCCATTACTTTTCCATCCTGTCAATGATTGTACACGTGCTGGGGTTTAGTTGCTGAGGCCGGGGAATAATTACAGGTTATTACGATACCTAGTGAGCTGTAATGCACTTATAACGGGATACTCTGCCACCCCACTTACCTCTGCGGGTCAGTCCTCTCACTGCCCAGGGCCCGGTGTCCCCTTCGGACACAGCTAAACCCCTCATCTCAATGCATTATCATCTGAATAGCCGGGGATCTCTGCAACAGAAACAATAGAGGAGGGAGGAAAAAGGCAAAGCCTGGAGACAGGGGTTTAGGCTTCTGCCTGTGGGAGGTACACGAGACCCTCTGCTTATATCCGTGCAGTCTCTAATACACGTATGTGACTTTGATTTTGCTTCCCGTGTAGCATTAGATAAGGTACATCATAAATGGGGACTGTATATTTTAATTCACTGGGCAAGTAGTATAAACCCCAACATCCTCTATGTCTTGTATATATATATTTTGTTAATCAAGTTGACCCAACAGCATGGTGTCTGGGTGGCAAAGATGATTTGAGCTGGTACATACGGAACTCAGGGTCTCATGGCTGTATTCAGGATCTGTGACTATAGTGGGGGTCATCTACTAACAGTTCTACGCCTCTATTTTGTGTAAAATTGTTGCATAATCCTTTTTAGTGAGTTTTAAAAAGCTCATACGACAAGTGTGGAGGTAATGGTGCAGAGGTCGGGAAATTCTACTAATTTGACACCAGAAAAAAAAAGGTGTAAAAGTTACTGAAGTTTCCCGCAGGCACAAGGACTACCAAAGATACGCCTAATTTATGGCGAGGCACACGACCTGTCATAAATCAGACGCATCCTCCAGCAGCAACACTGGAGTAAGGCCTCAAAAGGGGTTCCGTTGTTCCGTGATCCGTGTCAGTTTTTGTTTCCGTGTGTCTTCCTTTATTTTTGGAGGATCACCATGCAAACGATAGGAAAAAAAACGGACGCGGATGACAATCTTGTGTGCATCCGTCTTTTTTCACTGACCCATTGACTTGAATGGGTCCGCGAACCGTTGTCCGTGAAAAAAATAGGACAGGTCTTATTTTTTTCACGGACGCGGATGACAAACAGTGCATTAGCCGAGTTTTCCACAGACCCATTGAAAGTCAATGGGTCCACAGAAAATCACGGAAAACGGAACAACGGACACAACAACGGTCGTGTGCATGAGGCCTAAAAGAAAAGGCCAAAAAATGACAGACAGTCTTAATAAATGACCCCAGTGTCCATAGTCTGTTAGGGCTTGTTCACATCACCGTTATAACGGAAAATAAAGGAATCCATAAGACGGAAATCAAAACGTAAGCCTTTAAGAGACATTGGGCCAGATTTATCATGACTCTGACAGCTCACTCCACTTTCACATATGGCTAAAGTCAGTTTTAGCCAAGTCAGATTTATGATCGCCCCTTTAAGACTGTAATAAATGTGGTTTGACGGTAGCAGTTTATCCGTCAGTAAGCAGCTTTACAAAAGTCGCACGTTTTTATGAAAAAGTCGCACGTTTTTATGAAAAAGTCGCATGTTCTATTAAAAAGTCTCATAAGATAAGCATGGTCCTCACTGGAGTGAAATTGCGACTTTTTTGCGACTTTTTAAATAGTCTCAATAGTAAATCTGTCTAGAGATTCATTTACATAAGAAAACACGCCCACTTTCAGAAAACTAGCGAGCATAGTGCAGAGCAGAAAAAAGTCGCAAATTTTTGCGCAGTTTAAGCGATTGCGCAAAAATTTGCGACTTTTTCACTCCATTATTCTGGCTTGAGCTAATGATAAATCTGGCCCATTCTGTTTTGATCCGTCATAATAGAAGCCTATGGGAAAGCATAACGGATCCGTCTGGTTTCCCTTAAGGCTCATGCACACGACCGTATGTATTTTGCGGTCTGCAAAAAAAGGATCCGCAAAAAATACGGATGACGTCCGTGTGCATTCCGTATCTTGCGGAACGGAACAGCTCGCCCTTAATAGAACAGTCCTATCCTTGTGTGTAATGCGGACAATACTAGGACATGTTCTATTTTGTTTGCGGAACGGAAATATGGACATGCGGAAAAGGAATGAGCGCGGAGTAACTTCCGTTTTTTTTGCGGACCTATTGAAATGAATGGTTCCGCATACGGTCCGCCAAAAAAATTTATAAATAACTGAACGGACACGGAAAGAAAATACGTTCGGGTGCATGAGCCCTTATACTGGATGGAAAACAGAGTCCTGTCTACAGGACTTTGTTTTCCGTCCAGCATAACGGAAACCAGACAGATCCGTTACGCTTTCCCATAGGCTTCTATTATGATGGTTTTATATTAATCAGACATTTATTTTAGGGAAAGTGCTGGTAAAAATATGTAGTAAATCATATATATGCTAAAAAGTGCAGAACGCCAAATAAAGACCAATAAAGTTGTCTGAAGGCGTCGGGACCTCAGGATTTTTTTTGTAGTTTTAAAAATGTCCCTTTACTATGAAAAGAAGCACTTTCTGGAATGTAATTCACCCGTCTTTGTGATGACCGCGCAGCTTGTGTGACGGAGGACAATGGGTGTTATTTACTAGGGAGGATTATAAGTCACAGACAATGCAGATCAGTCATGGGTCCGCTCAGCGAGGAGATTCCTGAGGAAAGTCAGACATTTCCTCTCAACAAACCCACTTCTTATTGTTTGCTAACGTGCCTGTAGTATTGCCTCTCACCAGGCAGAAGCCGACGTCCATGCACAGCTTCAGTACACAGAAACTCTCCCTTTCAGGGGTCGAGAGAAGCAGAGACAATCATATTACGGAAACTGTTAATCCAGGTGCAATTAAATGTATGATGGGGTTAAAGCTTATTTTCGGGGGCCCTGATTACATTCTCCGCTGGGACAATTTAAGCAATGATAATAAAAAAAAAAACTATGATAATTTCCAATAAGGGCATGCTTGAGGTTGTAGTTATCCACAGTTGGAGAGCTGCAGACCGCTGGGCTAAAGTATAAATTCATATAGAATCGAATATATCAGCACTGTACGGGTGCTACAAGACGGAGGTCACACTATGAGCAGGCCTCAACTTATAAGAGTATGGGGTGATGAGGTGATTAAAGTGGGCCTCCTCAGGGGCTGGCTGCGGCTGCCTCCTCAGGGGCTGGCTGCGGCTGCCTCCTCCGGGATACGCATACATAGGCGGAAGAGCCCTGTGCAGAGAGATTATTTGAAGTACAGCCCATTCACACAACCATATTTTTGTTCCGTATTTAATCCACATTTTTTGTGGAATTGATGCAGACCCGCAAATGGTTCCCGCAAAAAATGCGGACAGCACAATGTGTGCTGTCCGCATCCGTATGTCCATTCTGCATCTCCGCAAAAAACATAGAACATGTCCTATTCTTGTCCGTTTTACAGACAAGAATAGGCGTCATCTGTATTTTTTGTAGACCACAAAATACATACGGTTGTGTGACTAGACCCTAAGGTAGCGATGGCCCTTTATCATTGAGAAAGCCACGGGATGTAGCCACAGGGGTGCAGAGGTAGCAGTCACATCCGGGCCCTGGTGCCTAAGAGTTCAAATGCAATTCTACCACATAAGAAGACACCAGTTTTATAAAGAGCCTGTGGTAGCTGTCCCTTCGTTCTGCTGATAAATGACGGTCTATGGGATGGGGCAGGGGTATAGCTATAGGGTGGCCTAGAGGTAGCAGTCACACCCGGCCCTGGTGCCTGCCCACTGTTGCATAGAAAGAAACCAGTTATATATTACACATGGTTGGTGGGGGTCTTGCTACAGATTTTGTATTAGGACCCTGGAGCCTCACTTACACAGCTTCTATGGGTCCGTAATAAAGACTGATTCCAGCCCTGGTTGGCTGGATTTACTTTTCTACCGAGTGATGAGAACCCGTGCAGGAACCCCTGTCCAGAATAACTGCATAGGGTTGAGGTATTGCCCCATGGGTCATAGAAAAGGGTGAAAAAAAATGTCAGGCCCTTCTACCCTCAGCATAGTCACCAATAGTCCCAATTTTGGTAAGACAATTAAAAAAAACCCTGGCCAAAAATGTCTGCTTTGGGGACATTCCCAGTAGTGGGGTTTAAATGTCCATATTTTGGCAATTTAAATGTTGGTAAGTCAAAACCCCAAACCCTAAAGGAGGGCTCAGTCTGATCTTTGTACTCTGCCGGTGTGCACATACGGTAACCCGCTATTCCCCTGCACACAGGACACTCTGCATTTTCCCTTTGGTTATAAAGCTGCTTCAGTTGATGGGCTGTAGGGAACACTCCCTATTCTAGTACCGGATCACCTTTACACATGAAGAATAAAATTTAATAGCAGCAGTATTTTAGGGAATTGTCAACCACGCATTGCTATAATATACAAGCATTGGTTCAACTGTGCTTTACCCTGGGTTCACACCTGAGCGTTTTACAGCGCGTTCAAACGCGCTGTAAAACGCTCAAGACATGAAATCCAATGCTTCCCTATGGGAATGGTTCACACCTGGGCGTTTTACAGCGCGTACGAACGCGCTGTAAAACGCCCGACGCTCAAACAAGTACTTGAGCTTCTTTGGGGCGTTTTGACGCGCGTTTGTGGCCATAGGACACTGCAGTCAATGACACAAACGCGCGTCAAACGCGCGTTTACTATTACAAAAAACGCGCATAAGAACGTGCGACAAAAACGCGCGACAAAAACGCGCGTAAAACGCGCGTTTGAGAAACGCTCAGGTGTGAACCCAGGGTTAGGCTACCTGTACACGCGTGTGGACAGATTTGCAGAAATTCCGCACTATTTTCTGTGTTGATTTTGGTGCATTTTCACACCAAATTTGCATGCGTTACACAACATATTGCAGAATTAGTGCGAGTTTGCTGCAAGTCTAAGTCCATTGAAGAGGGGGAAATCCACACCAAAAAATGCAACAATTAACATGCTGCAGATTTCAAAATTCCCACAGCAGGTCAATTTCTGCATGGAAGAAAAATGCAAAGTATACATGAGATTTCTCTAATCTCAGTCACTTTGCTGGTGCTGTATAATGCCTCATTCCCACGTCTGTGTCCGTGATGAAATCCGTGAAAAGATAGTCAGTGATGTATCCGTGAAGGATCCGTGTTTGTTCCGTTTGTAATCCATGTTTCACGAACACTGTACAGCTAAAAATTTATTTTCCTAGCATCTTCTCCAAATGGTCCGTAAAATATGGCATCCGTGTTTTTCACTGACCCATAGTCTATAATGGACAAATTAGGGCATGCTTCCGTGCCTAAACACGGATATGCAAATACACACATTAAAACAAAATCGGTACGTGTGCTGTCCGTAAGGCACTGACGCGTGAATGAGGCATTACTCAGCGTTTTTTTGCACACAAGAATCTGCATGGAAAACGCACGGAATTCACAACGTGTGCAGGTAACCTAAGGCCCCTTTCACAAGAGTGTGACGGATTAGGTCCGGATGCGTTCAGTGAAACTCGCACCATTTTGCAAGCAAGTTCAGGTAGTTTTGTCAGGGATTGCGTTCAGTTTTGTACGCGCGGGTGCAATGCGCTTTGATGCGTTTTTCACACGTGTGATAAAAAAACTGAAGGTTTACAAACAACATCTCTTAGCAACCAAGAGTCAAAAAAGCATTGCACCTGCACTTACTTGCGGATGCAATGCAGAATACAGAACATGCTGCGATTTTCACGCAACGCAGAAGTGATGCGTGAAAAACAACACATGTACAGAGCCCCATTGACATGAATGGGTCAGGATTCAGTACGGGTGCTATGTGTTCACGTCACGCATTGCGCCCCGCGCAGAAAACTCGCTTGTGTGAAAGGGGCCTAAAAGGTAAAAAAAAAAAAAAGTGCTCGGTGCAGCAGCGACTTTAGGCCAGAGAACAATGGTATGCAAATCAAAGCCCGTGGTAACAATATCTGAAAGTATCTTGAGTAAACATGGAAATCCGAAGCGAGAAAAACCACATGCTTTACATATACACCAGTAGCTAAAGCATACAGCAAATCACAGCCATTGCTAATTAAGTGAGAACGATCTTCTCTGACTGCCTCATAAACCTGCCCATTGAACTCAGCCGAGTGTGCAGGTCATTTCAGTGGGTGGATGAGAGATTAGCAACAGTCACCACACCTTTGGCATTGCTTATTGCCCAGGAAAACAACAGCCTGAACAGGTTAAAATCCAATATATCTGGAGGACCCAACCCATCCGTTTATTACTTGGTTGGCCATTCATTTTAAAGGCCAGCTTGTAATGCCCCATTTCCCCTCTAGTGGCTGCTGCAGGGAAAAGATATGGCCGGCCACAGCTTACCCCAAGGATGATCGGCCATGGTTTCTGAAGTCTGACCTGCAGAAGGCTGATCTTAGAGAGGTTCAATTATAAAAATAAAAATAAAAACAGGTCGCCACGCTAAGACAACCGCTTTAAATGAACAATCTCTCCATAACCAAGAAGCACTTTAGATAAGGCTGATGAAGGGCTAGCTAGTAAGGAGCAATTGGTGGTGGTAGTAGTAAAAGATGAAGACAAACAGGATACAAGGGCATACACAGAGAAAGGGTACCATAATAAAAAGTGAGGGGCCGCTCTGGGCGTTGGTCCCATGCCTCCATAAATCTATCTTGGGATAGCAGCGTCCAACGCTTGACTGCCCTTCCCAACCCATGTAAGAGCAGAGACCAACAAAATCCTCTGGCTCCCTGCTTTGTTTCCTTATGGTGTCCAGGTCTGCAACCACTTTAAAGAAGGGTTATTTAACCAGGAGGACACCTACCCCGCCCAGGGGACTACTGCACCCATCATCTCCATAAACACACAATAAATAGTTGTGTCAGCAGCTGCTTTCCTCACCTGTGGAATATTTACTGCCCTTTCAAGCTGGCAGGAATGGTTGGAAAATACGCTCCGGGGCATTCACTAGGCCACAATGACCTTTCAACGGCTGAATGCCATTCTGCGGCTTTAGCAAATATTCACCTTTGAAACCATTATACAAGCGTGCCGTAGAAGTACATGGTGACCAAACATGCCGATTTAGTAGGGATCAGACAGAAATACAAGATGTCCAAGTCGGACAATTCCTTTAGATAGTTAGTAACCATATATTTCAAAAACACATACCTGACAAACTCCCCTTCATGTTTTAGGGTTGGATCTGGCTCTATAGGTGCCCATACAGCTTCAATAGTTGTCAGCCAAGCACTCTTCCAGTTGACACATACAGATGTGGAACGTGTAGCTCCAAGGCCACAAATCCTTGATGAGACCCCCCACTCATCATGCTTCATTTATAGAGCTGGTCTGCTCATGTGAGGAAGAGGGACCTTATGAGCCCCCTCAGGCAGATCGGGCTGGTTGCATCCCTCAACACCTACCTCTCCAGAATCCCTGAAACACATGCATGCTTGCCTGATCCTTCCCGAGTCGCGGGCTCCCCATACACATCAGACTGCAGTTATCAGCGGGGCGGCCAACAATTCTCTAATCTGTATGGGTCTTTAGCTTCTTGACTATCATTTTTGGACTTCATGCACACAACTGTAAGTATTTTGCGGTCTGTATGATACAGATAATGTTCGTGATGCATATGCATTTTCTGCAGACCCATTGACTCCAATGGGTCCGTAGGCCACATTTGTGGCCAAGTATGACACATGTTCTATCTTTTTGTGGAACAGACATACAGAAAGCGCATGGATCGTCTATAAGGTCATGTGCATGAGGCCTAAAAAGGCTAAAAACAAGAGGCTAAAGACCCCATACAGTAGAGCACTGTTGGCCGGCCCCGCCGATAACAGCAGTCTAAGGTGTATGGGGAGCCCCCGACTCAGGGAAGGGAATAATCGGGAAGCACGCATGTGTTTGGGGGAGTCAGGAGAGAGATAGAGTTTCTCTTTCTAGTCTTGGTCACCATACTGCACCATGTATTCTATGTTCCAGAGATTCCCAAGGCCCATGCTATTAAATTTCCTCCCAGCTGAAGAGTTACTTGTGGCTCCTGGGATATGAGCTCTGTCAGAGGAGTAACTAGCGCACCTTTTGTACACTTTCCCTAAATAAACTGATAGTATTACCTGAGAACTGAGAGCGCCTATTGTTAGGAGTAATGCGAAGCAAAGACGAGCCCAGGGACTTACAATGGAGAGTTATTAGCTGATCTCAGGAGGCCTCATCTCTCTGTACGGGGCCGTCCAATACACTTACTGCACATTATAAATTCAAAATTACAAGAAAAACTCCCGCAGAGACACTTTCTCAATTTTCTATCGAATATTCTATGTAATTTTTATTTATTTTTTTACAAGAAACAAGTGGATGGCTTTCTGGATAGAATTTTTGGAAGTTGCTCCCTGTATTCTACTTCCTGTCTTGCCTTTAACTTCCTCTCGTTTGGACTCTTAGCACAGCAGACGGTGTTAACTCTCTCGGTCAGACCATCACTGCTGCCAGAGAGAAGGCCCCTGTAGTGACTCAACTAGAGAATCACACTTTACACTAAGTGAAATGCTCTTCTGTGTTATCCTTATTCTATACCTACCATCATCATGAGGACTACGCTTCAGATAACATCTTTCCCTCACAGCAGCAGCTATCTGTACAGGAATTTCCTCTCTCTATGCTGACAGAAGGCCAAGATTCTGAATGTAAAGGGGTTGCCCAGGATCCTTTCTGATGGAAGTGTCAAAAGTCCATCTTTGGTCCGGTAGGAAATCTATGGCGACCTTAAAAACTTTCAACACTGGTGTATGTAGAGGCCAGGGGACACCATAGCCAAGACAAAAAATGGGGTCCATTTCAGGTTCCTTTTGACACCATCACTCTCCTAATCATCTGGGCCACCCGGTTCACTCAGAAAAATTACTGTAGACTTTAGGAGCCAGTCAGACCCTTACAGGAGCAATAGGAACATCCAGAGATACCAAGAGATAGGCCCCAACAGCAACAGGCCTTAATGACAGTGGTTGTCAGATCTTCTGCATTGAAAAGAACCAATACAAATTAGACAAGTGCAGAAATCTATCAAGAATGTATAGAATAAACAAAGCTGATGACCCTCCCATTATAAAGATAATACAAGGACCAGATGTCCAAGTGCGATTCATACCATAAACCTGGTCATATCCTGACGATGTCTTCGCACGTCAGATAAGGTACGCTAAGATAGTCATAAACCTTTCAGGAGTTTCCCATCTTGAGGTGTAACATTGCATCACAAGGGTCAATGGATAAAGAACTGGCCAGTAGAGCACCAGCAACTGTAAAAAGTGGAAGCCGCGGGAGGGATGGTTTTAGGCTGGGTTCACACACTGCAACTGGTTTTCCTAAACTGTGGCCACAACATGTGAACAGTTTCAGAAGAGTGTGTTCACTATGTGTGTAAGTGTGATTTCCCATAATGAACTCCACACACCATTGTAATGGTTTATAATACTGTGTGTTTCTGCCTAACCTCAACTGTCATGACCTAACGCCGTCAGTACAAGTGATTACACTTGTACTAGAGACACAGAGCATTATAAATCATTGTAATGCCCTGTGGTCTGGTCAAAGGAGAGGAGTTGACTACAGGAATTCACACTCCCACATGGAAAGCGTTTCACATAGTCAACACGCTCGTCTTAAACTGGCCTTACACTAAACTCGAGGAAAGTTACAGATCTGAACTGGTCTCACCAGTAGCTTCCCTCATGCCAAGCCGGAGAGACTTGCTAGAGGGCAGAAAGTATGTGACAATGACAGGTTACGCTCCCAAAACAGGAATTTATAAATCCGTGTACATGAGAAGAACAGCCCTGTATGTCACCGCAGACTGCCCGGAGGGCAACAAGTCCTGTACATAGAAGGCTGGCTTATTTATAACTCCGCTACATGTCATGCGCAATGTGAATGGGTGGAAACCAGTAAAGCTGCCCATCCACATTAGGCAAAGGAAGGCGACGTATACATGATCATGGTAAGCAAAATTATTTGTGTAGATGTCTCCCCCAAAATACTGCTGAGTCAACCGTCCATTATAGTGAGGGAAAGTGCCATTTAAGGGCACCTGCCGGCAGGATCAACCTTATTAAACCAGGCATACAACCTGGTTGGGTTGATCCTGCTGATTAAAATGAGTCCTGTCTTGTGAAAATCGGTTGCGGTGTTTATCCAACAGGGCTTCAGTGCACCGAGGGGCGAGTACAGCACTGGGATGGTGAGGTGCACTGAATGGCTAGGCCACAGTGCACTAAAGCCCTCATTTGTATAAAGAATGAAATGAGGCATAATTTTTAATCAGCAGGATAAACCCTACCAGGCAGTATCCCTGGGTTAATAGAGTTGATCCTGCTGACAAGTTCTCTTTAAAAGAGTATCTGTTTTTTATTACATTTCAGAAATGCCATATATTGACATGTAACGGCATATATTAAGTGATAAAATAGGCTAATGCTTAAACCAGCTGAAGCCCCCTGCTGCCCAAAAATCATATTATTGTTACCCTTATAACAAATCAAAGTGTAAGTTACTCAACATTCACTAATTTAAGGGGATTATCCCATGATTAAAAATTAGACACCATACAGTACATGACAATCTCTTTCTAAAAGCCAGACCCAGCCCTGCACCTCACATGGATCCAGAGATCTCCCCATTCATTGCTCTGCTACAATTTTTCCAGCTCTCTCCCTATCACAGCTCTCAGGGGCATGTCTTTTTTTGCTGCAGCTCTCTCCTTGTAACAGTCACAGGTTCTAACAGTAGATCTGGCTGGTGGAAGTTGAAGGATATAACTGAGCATGTGCGACCACCTAAGCGAGGTGGACAGAGCAGTAAGGAAAAGAACAAACAGCAGGTTTTGCTATACAAAAAAATGTTACTGAATAATTAACATTTTTTTTATTAAATATTCAGAAATACTCAAAAATATTCAGATACATCTCTGAGCTACTTTCCCGATACACACCCACACGCACTCTCCGATCCTCACAAGACCTCCTTCTCTCCTCTTATCACCTCTTACCACAATCACCTCCAAGATTTCTCCCGTGCATCCCCCATACTCTGGCACTCGCTACCCCCAACATATCAGACTCTCACCTACAGTGGAATCCTTCAGAAGAAACTGAAAACCCACCTCTTCAGACAAGCCTACAACCAGTGACCCTGCTGCCTCTATACCGCCATGACCAGCTTCACCCGCACCTACTGTGTCCTTCTCCCATACCATGTAGATTGTAAGCCCTCACGGGCAGGGCCCTCTCTCCTTCTGTAACAGTTTCTAACTTGTGTGGTTTATGCTTAGTGCAATTGTCTGTATTATGTATGTGCACCCCTTCTCATATGTACAGCGCTATGGATTGAATGGGGCTTTCATAATAAATAATAATAATAATAATACTACTACAGGTGCTGCTTTGAAAAATATAGGATATGTTTCACGGGAATACCCCTCTTATATGGAAACGCATAATTTACAATACCTTAAAGGGGATATCCAACTACTATAATGCCCCCTCGAATGCCCGGGCCCCTCACACAGCTTGTGCTTACCTTGCTCTCTGGCCACCGCTTCTCATGCCCGCACGGGCGCCATTGCATCTCCCCGTTGCGCAGGTCAAAACATCTGGCGACTGGAGGATGGGATGGGGTTTGGTAGTCAGCCAATAGCAGGCGGCGACGGGAACGGGCCTTCCTAGCATCACCCGCGATGCAAAACCTTCTTACTGTATTACACCTAGTATGGGGATGCATCCTGCTACACCCCCTCAGATTAACAGTGCATCAGTTTTGTCTTAAGTGTTCCTTTGATAATGATTATAAATGTATTTTTATGTAATTATTTTATATTAAATTGCTGCTTTTACAAGCTGTAAATCATAAACAGCAGCCTTCATGCTGCTGAAATATTCCCTACGGCTACAGGGACAATGAGTATTGTTCAGTCGTCACATAACATAAGTACAGACTGAAGATATAACTCCATAATAACAGCTTTAAATAAAGTATTACATTTCAGTGTTACATTCTTGTATTAGTCATTTTTTCTCAATGACTAACATTTAGACGTTGCAGGCCGGTCAAGGGTGAGGAGAAACCTGCCCAGATGAAGTCAGTACAGTAATAGAGCAACAATCTACTGAATATAAAGGCTGGAAAACTTCCTGCCTAGAATCTAGTAGAAAGGGCTGTAGGGCCAGTTAACCCAGAATTCAAAGAAAAATGAACTAACCAATCAACCAAACGTTAACATAATCTCCTTATGTGCCTTTGTTAATTGTTGTTTCTTCAGAAATCCCAACTGCAGACCATGAAAAACAAACTAGAAAAGCACTGCTCTCTCAGGCTGCAGCCATGTCTACTTCCCCGTCCCTCTCCCCGTCCTGATGCTAATGAACATGAGCCAGTGCATGTACACAGAATGTACAGTACAGACAAAAAGTTTGGACACACCTTCTCATTCAAAGAGTTTTCTTTATTTTCATGACTATGAAGGCATCAAAACTATGAATTAACACATGTGGAATTATATACATAACAAACAAGTGTGAAACAACAAAAAATGTGTCATATTCTAGGTTCTTCAAAGTAGCCACCTTTTGCTTCGATTACTGCTTTGCACACTCTTGGCATTCTCTTGATGAGCTTCAAGAGGTAGTCACCTGAAATGGTCTTCCAACAGTCTTGAAGGAGTTCCCAGAGATGCTTAGCACTTGTCGGCCCTTTTGCCTTCACTCTGCGGTCCAGCTCACCCCAAACCATCTCGATTGGGTTCAGGTCCGGTGACTGTGGAGGCCAGGTCATCTGGCGCAGCACCCCATCACTCTCCTTCATGGTCAAATAGCCCTTACTTTCAAAGTTTTCCCAATTTTTCGGCTGACTGACTAGCCTTCATTTCTTAAAGTAATGATGGCCACTCGTTTTTCTTTACTTAGCTGCTTTTTTCTTGCCATAATACAAATTCTAACAGTCTATTCAGTAGGACTATCAGCTGTGTATCCACCTGACTTCTGCACAACGCAACTGATGGTCCCAACCCCATTTATAACGCAAGAAATCCCACTTAATAAACCTGACAGGGCACACCTGTGAAGTGAAAACCATTTCAGGTGACTACCTCTTGAAGCTCATCAAGAGAATGCCAAGAGTGTGCAAAGCAGTAATCAAAGCAAAAGGTGGCTACTTTGAAGAACCTAGAATATGACATATTTTCAGTTGTTTCACACTTTTTTGTTATGTATATAATTCCACATGTGTTAATTCATAGTTTTGATGCCTTCAGTGTGAATCTACAATTTTCATAGTCATGAAAATAAAGAAAACTCTTTGAATGAGAAGGTGTGTCCAAACTTTTGGTCTGTACTGTATGAAACAAGTGTGGCTGTCATTGAATCTCTGCAGTGGTTTTTACCCAGCTTTCCCAGACTACTAAATTCCAAATCTGCCAAGTTAGGCAGTGATGAATTCCTTTATATAGCTAGACCAACTTGCCCTTCAGGGTCCCAGAAAAGCTGGGTGACCAGACTGCAGAGCTGCATTGGTGACAACAGATTATATTGCCCTGCTACCATTTCATAGATTCACACAATATATCAGTGTGGAATTGTGTGTATTTTATAAAATCAATGTATCCCCCATCAATGCCCCGCAGAGGTTGTTACCCAGCTTTCCCAGACTGCAGAATCCCAGGTCAGTCAACCTGTACATGCCAAATACTGTAGAATACCTAGCTAGATTTGCTAGCCGGGAGCCTGGAAAAGCTGAGTAAGGCTACTTTCACACTTGCGGCAGTTTGATCCGGCTAGCAGTTCAGTTGTCGGAACTGCCCGCCGGATCCGCCGATCTGCATGTGACTGAAATCATTTGTGAGACGCATCCGGATGCGGATCAGTGTCACAAATGCATTGCAAGAACGAATCAGTCTCTCCGCTTGTCATGCGGACAGACGGATCCATCTTGTATCTTTTTTTCACATTTTTACCGGTCTGCAGGCAGATCCAGCATTCCAGTATTTTGAATGCCGGATCCAGCACTAATACATTCCGATGGGGAAAAATGCCGGATCCGGTATTCAGGCAAGTCTTCAGGTTTTTTTTTTGCCTGATCAGTTAAAATGACTGAACTGAAGACATCCTGAACGGATTACTCTCCATTCAGAATGCATGGGAATATGCCTGATCAGTTCTTTTCCGGTATAGAGCCCCTGTGACGGAATTCTATGCCGGGACAAATCCTCCATGCTGTAGCACAGCTAGACAGACTTGTCATTCAGGGTCCTAGGAAAGCTGGGTAACACATTATATGGACCTGTAATGGAAACTGCTAAATGCTAAGTTTACCTAAATAAATCTCCTCCTCGTTCCTAAATAGTGCCATAGCTAGGCAGATTTGCCTTTCAGGGTCCTGGGAAAGTTGGGTCCAACCATGCAGAGCAGTAAAAGAGAATGCAGGCTACTAAATCTACCAAGACAAGCCCCCCCCCCCCCCCCCCCACACCTTCTAAATAATGCTATAGCAAGGCAAATTTGCTTTTCAGAGTCCTGGGAAAGTTGGGTTACAACAATGTGGAGCTGTAATAGAGAATGCAGAATACTGAATCTACAAATACAATTCCCCTACCCACCCCCAATCTCTAAATATTGCTATAGCTAGGCAGTTGGGTTTACCAATATGCATAACGGTAATAGAGAATGCAGAATACTAAATGTACCAAGACAAATCCACCTTCTTACTCCTAAATAGTGCCACAGCTCGGCAGATTTGCTTTTAAAGGTCCCGGGAAAGCTGGTTTACTTTCACAATGTAAGAGCTCATAAACACAAATGTATTTTTCTTTGGTTTCCGCTCCGTTTTTTTACAGGTCCGTATACAGAACCGTTAATTTCAATGTGGCTTGAAAAATACGGAAATTACTCAGTGTGCATTCTGTGTCCGGAACATGTCCTATTCTCGTCCTTTTTGCAGACAAAAACAGGCATTGTTACAATGGGTCCACACAAAAATGGCTGCAACACGGAGGTCACGCATGTGTCATCCTTTTTTTTGCGGATCCATGTTTTGCGGACCGCAAAATACATACGGTCGTGTGCATGAGCCCTAAGGGTAACATTATCTGGGCAGTGTGCACAGCTCCACAAGACTTGTAGTCCAGTTTTCCCACACTAATGGATTTCAGATTTGCCGAGATACACAGTGAGAAATCCTTTCTGCCTATACAGGCAAACCTGACATTCAGGCACCTTGGAAAGCTGGGTAGTACTTTCTGAAGTCTCTATCCATCTGGTACCCCTGTCTAGTGCTAAATTGTGCAGTTTCCAGTGCTCCTGAAGGTCCTGTTTGACTGGGGTCATGTTAGTGGACATAGACTGATACCAGCCTGTCTCCAGCCCAAGATGGAGAGGCAGGAGGAATGAGACTCTTGTCTGGCTGCAGGAAATATCTTCAAACTACTTTCTGTAGCAGTTTGAAGATTTCCAAGCAGAAAGAGGTAAAGACAAACTTCCCTTAGCTCATTACTTGCTGTGACGTATTATTACTCATATACTTGGTGCTTTTTTTTCTTGTTTTTCAGGGTTTAATGTCCCATTAAATGGAGTTGCCCGGACCCTACATACATAATGATGACCTATCGTTAGGATAAGTCAGTGATATCTGATCGGTGGTGGGTCCAACACCAAGCAAGTGAATGGGAGCTGAGGTGCAGTAACCCTGCGCGGCCACTACACAATGGGTGGCGCTGTCTGCTTCCCCTGTGTTACTTCCAGTGCTGGCAGCGTAGAGGAGCTGATTGGTGGGGGTGCCAGATGTCAGACCCCAACAAATAGGATATTGATGACATTACCCAGGGATAGATCATCAATATCTAGAGTCTGGAAGACCACTTTATAGGAGTTTTCCAAAACTTAGGATAGGCCATTAATAATTTGATCAGTGGGACAATCAGCTTATTAAAGGGGCCATAGCTCATATTCTATCTGCTTAAATGGGTTTTTAAATATTGATTGCCTTACACCTCCCCCCCCAAGTAGATTTGGAGAGGCCAAAGTCTCTTCATTGCATATACCACACACAGCGCTGTCCATTGTCTAATGGCTATGCCTAACACTGCAGCTCAGTCTCATTCGAGTGAACTTTAGAAAAACCATGTGACCAATTAACGCGATGTCACAGTCCCAAAAACAAAAAGAGGTCACAACGCTAGCCGAGAGCTGTGGCCCCTTCGAACTGTTGATCGGCATGGGTGCTAGGAGCTGGACACCCCCCGATCTGATCTTGATGACAGGCAATCCATGTTTGAAGTTCAGGAAAACCCCTTTAATTACTATAGGTAACAGCGTAACCATTACTTGGCCTACACATTATAGATCAGACCCTGTAAGTGGGGTGCAACGGTCAAATGCTTGACCCACTCCCCCAGTTTCTCCTCCTATGCACTTCATTTCAGTGACTCTTAATTAAGTGATATTTCCGTCCCATCATGAGGTTCATTAACTTTACTACAGGATCCACATGTAAGAAGTGACAACGTAATCTTCTTCTTCTTCTCCATTTTTCCCACCGCGTTCACTGAGGACCGTGATTGTCTGTTCTACAATCTGATGATCAGCCCCTAGGGCCGGCCCTTCGGCAAACACTGCATGATGCAACCTGACATCTCCAAGCTGCCATTACAAAGAAAGTTGGAGACGGAGAGGAGGAGTCCGTGAAAGTATGTCAGGCGAGGGGGAGGAGGAGGTGAATTCGAGGGATGATGATTAATTTTGGTGGAGGGGGAGAGAAAGATTTGCTTACATCTACACAATGATTCTGTGTGAAAAGCAAGGCTATATTTGTACTTGGAGTAAAGGAGGGACACTTTAATATGCTTCTATCCAATACCTCAAGCTGTACAGATCTCAGTATATCCTGCTACCTTGCGCCATACTGGGATTTGTAGACTTGTATATTGCTTATCCTGCTATCTCACAATAGAAGTTATTTAACTTTAACAATGGACCCCTAATGTCCTGCAGAAGACCACCGTATTTGGCGGTGAGATTGCCACTAGGGTCTATTTCTTATGGGATGAGTCACAATAAACCTACTAGACCTTATGGACGATATGTCCCGTGTGTGCAACGTCAGCAACAAGGATAAGGATGCAATAAAAAGTGAGTCTAAACATGTCCTGTATAGATGAGGAGAGGAACCCCAGAAACATTTCCTCTGATGGGTCCAAGGAACCCTAATCTGATGATGAACTGCAGAGTAGAAACCCCAACGAGAGTTGTAATCAGCGCCTTATGGTTGTCCCCCAGCTTTCCCACAAATGGATTCAATTAAGGACCATAATGAACGCGCTGGTTGACGTTATAACAAGTTGATCGGCGTTTGTTTAAAAGGGCCTTTACACAGCCTGATGCAAACTACATGGGGAACGAATGATCGTTAGTACGATCATTCATCCCCTATACAGTTCGGAGATGTGCTGCCACCGAACTATTATTTTTGTGGCTGCATAAACAATCCAAGCATCGCTCGATTGTCATCTGATTGGTGGGGTGCTTAGGCGAGCCGACGACAGGCCGAAGAAGCGCATTTGTTCCTCATCAGACCATGTTAATGGACCTTAAAAGGGTATTACCATTCCAGACAATGGGGGCATATCGCTAGGATGTGCACCTACACCAAGAACGGAGCGGGAAAAGTGGTTGAGGGCTCACTGCGCATGCGCAGCCGCCCTCCATTCATTTCTATGGGGCTGCCAGAAATAGCCGAGCCCTGGCTCGGCTATTTCCGTTGGCCCCATAGAAATGAACGGGAGCGGTGGACGCGCAAGCGCGATGCGCTCCCATTCACTTGTATGGGGTCCTCCAGCCTCCACTCTCCCCGCTCCGTTCTCGGCAGAGGTACGGGTCCCAGAGAAGCCGCACCTATCGGACAATAGGGCCTCTATATAACTTAGGCGCTGAAGCGTCGTCCGTGCAACTTGCTTAAATCTACACTAGTTCCTTTGCTGGCTTAGATTTAAGTCATTTTCTACACCAAAAACAGTGGTAGAAAATGATGAATCAGATGGGCTTCCTGGCCTCCCAATTCCCCTCCCCCTTTCTCGGAACTGGCGAAATAAGGAGTAAGTGGCGTACACTGAGAAAAAGTCCCCGATTTTGCCATGAAACATCTTTGTGACAAAATCTGCGCCTCAAATACACCAAAAAGTAGCATATCATTTTAAATAAATGACCCCTTGTGTGTTTTGTGAGTAAACCAACTTCTACAAACAAATTAGAACGGCATGACAGAAGATGACAGCTCGAGGACTAATATTTACAAGGGACTCTTAATCCTTTGAGGAGACCCAGAAATGTCTCCAAGGCCTACAATATGCACACAAGTTACTAAACATATCTGCAAGTGGTGGATCATCCTGCTAACCACACAGCAACATTAACAGTATCTACCCACACCTACCACACTAAACTAAGTAAACCTGAAATTCTACATGCCACTAGCTTAGTGCACAACATGACACAGAAAAGTAACTGCCAACACAACAAGTGTTTGCTTCTAATGGTTAACCACAAATGAAACAGGCAAATATCACCCGTGTTCTGTCCAGGAAGGCTACACATGCAGTACGGTAGAGGGGAGATCCTCTTAAAGAAGAGGCCAATGTCTATTGGACCAGGAAGATGAAAGTCCATATCTAGTCTGGATCAGGGGTGGTCTTGTTAAAGATTACACTATAAATGGTATATGGAAACTTTGCAAAAAAAAGTGATAGCCTTCATGAGAACGAACATACAATGATAGGGTTAATGCACAGGACTGGTTTATGACTCTGTTTTGGAAAGGGGAGTAATAAAATTACTAAAGGAGCCAGGCTTCATGCAATGTCACATAGGCTTCATGCACTGGGCTCTGTCAGGGCCCGAAAAGTTCGAACATTTCCCATGTCAAAAACAAATAATAAAAAATACCTTGTTTTTTCCTTCTGTTTTGCACAAATTCTGAATGCCGTAGAGTGCTAGGAGCCGTCCTTCTGTAAATGCTATTTCGTTTCATAATATCTGTACTAGACGCCAATTCGGCCTTCCTGTGAGTTGGCTGATCGTTACTTTGAGAGCTCCCAGTTGAATTGTCATCTCCTTGGTTGTTATAATCCACATCTGATGTCCGATTTTCAGGGTCATCAAATTCATGATAACCATCACTCCTCTCTGGTCTGTAATGAGGACCATTAGCTAAATCAATCATCTTCGGATCTTCCCAAGAACTTCCAAACTGGTCTCTCTTGAGTTTTGGCTGTTTTTCAGTATTTTTAAACCCATAGTAATCCCTATATCGATCGTCCATTGCATTTCTGTCGATGTAGTCTTCATGTAGATCATCGCTGTTCAGATAGTCAATTTCTTCCGGGGGATTGTACTCAAAATCATAAGCCATTCGTTTACATGAGGTAGTAGGCTCAGCCTCAAAATCCAAAGACCGACTTCTGGCATAATTTTGCTCTTCGACATACTGGTCTACTAATACTTGATCGTCCACGACATCAATAGAATCACAATCCAAAGGTAAGAAGTCATAACGTCGTGAGGTGGTCTTCTTGGAATTGCCTGTTGGTCCAGGTTCTGTTTTATCCCTTTTGTAATCCACAGAGTCCCTCTCGGAGGGTCTACATCTACTACTTGAAACTTCAGGATACCTAGAAGAACCTACATCCTCACCTCTAGGGGACCTTCTATAATCCTTTTGGTCATAATCCAACCTTTTCCGTTCCTTATAAGGGTCAGTCCTATAATCTCGGACATCTTGGTTGTAGTACTTCTTTTCGGAAGACTGATGTCTCTTTTCCGTTTCATAGCATCTGTCCGTTTTTCTCTGGTGGCAATCCCAATAAGAACGATCATCATCTACGAGGTTATCTGAACAATAAGTGTCGTACTTCCTCATATATTGAACATCTAATTCCCTGGGGTCTTGATATGAATATCTATAGTCATTGTAGCCATCATGGCGGGGTCGGCTGTCTTCATATCGGCCACCATCATGTCTATATTTAACAGGACTAGTTCTAATGTTCTCCAAAGTGTCATAATATTTGTCCATGTTTGTCTTACCATCATAATACTCCTCGTGGGATCTCCTGTAGTAGTCATCAGGCACTCTGTAGTCCTTGAGCACCTTGTCAATGCCTCGGCTTTCATAATAGTTTTGTTCTTTCCTCATAGGCAAAGTTCTATGTTCTTCAGCATATCTCTGCTCCCGATATAACCTTTCCTCCTCGACGAGCTTACGTTTCCCTATATTCTGGCAGTCTTCATACTCCCAGCTTGGTACATGTAGGTCTCTCCCAGGAACTGTAGACTGGGTTCTCGACGTGCGGTATTGTTCATGCTGCAAGGCACACATCCTTATAAATGTCTTCTTGTTCACCAGCCTCGTGCTGGCAAACAACTAGGACAAGACCATTGTGTGGACATCAACCCACAGTGTGGAAAAGAAGTCTCCATTGAATGGTCTACTCTCCGGTCAGAAAAAGTTGTATCTCATGAGCTTTCAGCATACCTGCAGACACTCCCTTCTGTTCCTTCTCGCTGAAACTCAAGCCCTTGCTTTTTTTTGTTCTTCTCTCAAGCAGCCAATCCACACACGAGCACTACCTCTCCCACCTGATTCCAGAATTAATTAGTAACTAGCGTCATCTGACCAGGGACTCTTGATGAGTCCTTGAGTTTCATTGGACAGAACCTTCCCTCATTTACATATGAGGGCTTGGTTTTTCCCAAGCAGCAAAGCTCAATAAAGTGCTCTGTTATGCTAAACGAGAAGCAGAGAAAAAGCTCTGGTATGTCAGAGACCGCTCAGAGGAGAAACCATGTAACAGCAACAAACAGCAAAACACAGAAACCTATTCAAAGATTAAAATAGAAGTAGAAAACACAACAAAACAAATCTAGGTGCCATATGGAGGGAACAGAATTGAATATTTTGTCTTGATTTCGTCAGGAATCGCTACCTAAACCAAAATGTATTGATTTATTTTATGCGCTTATATAACGCTACTATATTCCGCAGCACTTTACAGACATTAGCTGACTATAAAATAATATCCATACAGTATATAAATAGCAAAAGCAACGGCAAGCCTAATGAGTCCAAGTTATGTCACAAGGCCAAAAACAAGCTAAGCAATAATATCACAGTAAAGCTATAATTGTAGAGGACGGTATTAAAAAAACAAGAGATTTTTCTTAAAATTCTTGATCTTTAGCAGTAATATAAACACAGATTTGTAAGAGTTAGCGTCAATAGGTCTCACGAGCAGAGAAGTGTGTAAACTGCAATAAAAACCTGTACATCATTTTATTGGGAATCTGTGATGTCACTGAGGTACGAGGCACTAGGTGTCTCATACCGTAATGATTTGAGATATTTGTAGAACGCTTTGGAACATTATTAGGAAAGCCAATAAGACTGTTGTGTGTAAAAGCGCCAGACACATTGGGGCAGATTTACTAATCCCATCGATGGCGGAAGCTTAGACCGGCTGTCTATCCCGGCACCAGTTTTATCACAGGGGCTCAGGCTGGATGAGAAATCTGGTAGAGGGATGGACACTTTCTCTGACTCTATTCTGTCGCTCACATGGTGGATTTTGATGCTGGCAAAATCCGCTAAATGTACCGCAGTGGTTTCTGCCATGTTTGTTCACTTTAGATGCCGCTGACCCCTTCGCGTCTTAGCGCCACTGAATGGAGCAAAGCCGCAAGCGGACAAGCAGCAGCTGTCCGCACACCATTCCATTAAGGGACGGGCCCCTTCTTGGTGTGGTCCTGGCTTTTAACTGCCAGACCATGAACTGCAGCGCTGTTTCCCATTGAACACAAGAGGCTGCCACTGGAATTTTGCCACCAAAATTCCAGGGGCAAAAATCCACCATCGGCCCCTCTACCAGCTGGTGGGATAACATTTTATGCCAGAACTGTGATTCTACTTGCCGCTAAATGTCGCATATTAAGCCACATCTCCTTTCATGAAAAGTATGCCCCTTTCCTATTAAGCAATGCCTCCTTGGCACCCAATTGTGGCGCAATTTACTCCCAAATACACATTAGCAAATGTCGGCCAATGATCCCCCCCAACCCCACATAAACAATGACCCCGACCACATTGCAGTTTTTTTTTATATATATTAAAAGATCCTAGAGATATGACCCCAAAGTATGACATGAGACAACCCCTTTAACTGTTGACAGAAACCACATCTTATTCGGACACACAGCGGTATCAGTACTCGAGTTCTGCAGGACCCGAGACTCAACAATGGACATTTCCACCATGGATGATGATGGGTTAAGGCTCTGATTACCACACAACACACACAGCATCATGTCAGCGCGGACACCATTGTGCTGAGAAGATCACATCACTCTCATGGATATGGAAGGGGTTGTTAATAATGTAGGGACCCTAAACATGTGCCTCTCCCCTCACAGGGTCCTCAGGGCTGACCAGCGGTGGTGGCTTGCTACTGCTCCACATAATAAGTCTCTAGGCCCCACACTCTCCCTCGGTGGCCCTCTCTGTTCTTTCAGGCTCTGAGTCTAGAGCGATAAGATGGTGTACTGCTTACAGCTTCAATTGCCACCTCTGTGGTGTTATGTGTGCTGTTAGTAGCAGCATTTTCTTGGCACTATATGGCAGTAAAATGTGTACTGTACATGGCGACATTGCCTTGACACTATATGCTGCTCTTATGTGGTCTGTACATAGCAGCGTTATCGTTGCATATATATATATATATATATATATATATATATATATATATATATATATGCATCAGTAATATATGGTCTATTTTATAGCAGTGTTGTCTTGGCATGATAGGACGGTGTTATATGGGCAGAAATTCTGAGAAAAACTGCCTACTTTGCCTAGGCCCCATTTTCTATAAAACTGCCCCCCCTTACAGTTCACCGACGCTTGGATCTGGACTATTCACCATTTGTAACCGTTCAAGATACAACCTGTCTCTACAATCAGGGCTGGGGGGGCGAGCCTAAACCTGCGCTGTCAGGAGTGTAGCTGTGTCAATACATCTGCAGCCATGTTCCAGATGTGAACCAAGAGCTCAATTGTGTCACAAATCCGTGCAGCGATTCACAGGCAATGTGCTGTGCACGTCACGTCGCACAATGCTACATCCCGTTCCAGTGAAGCATCAGGAAGATCCATTGTTATCACCACGCTCCATGTGATACACAAGAATAATATGGACGGCACTGCATGAAGCATTTCTTACCGTAATACCACAGCCTGTTCTCTTGTATGTACAGGCTTAATCTGAATTGCTTATAGAACAATTCCGTAATGAAATGCAATTAAAGCTAGACATGTAGAATCTATCTGTATACCGCTACCTGACGTTTCTTCTTTTCCTCATTTCTCTGTCCACCTCGGTAGCATTGCTGAAGAGGTCGCACATGCTCAGTTCCATGCTTCCCCTGCCACCAGCTGGATCGACTGTTAGAAGCTGTGAGAGGTAGGGCTCATGCACACGACCATATGTATTTTGCGGTCCGTAAAAATATGGATGACGTCCGTGTGTATTCAGCATTTTGCAGAACGGAACAGCTGGCCCCTAATAGAACAGTCCTATCCTTGTCCGTAATGCGGACAATAATAGGACATGTTCTATTTTTTGTCGGAACGGACATATGGAAACGGAATGCACACGGAGTAACTTCCGTTTTTCTGCAGACCCATTGAAATGAGTGGTTCTGCATACGGTCCACAAAAAAAGAACGGAATGGACACGGAAAGAAAATAGGTTCATGTGCATGAGCCTTTACAGGGAGAGAACTGCAGCAGAAAGGACATGCCCCAATAGAAAGGACACGTCCCCTGAGCTGCCAGCCTGAAGAGAATCTAGCAGAGCAATTAAAAAGGAAATCTCTGCACTTTGATTGACAGGGCCAGGCAGTGTGAACGTGATCATCTCTGGTCCTGTCAATCAAAGCAGAGAGGGAACGGCAACTGCAGAGAAAGTAGAGTTTCTAGGTGTAATGGCAACGCCCCCGTTGCTCCTAGAGGCTCATTTGCATCCATTAAGGGTCAGTGCAAGGTACGTGGCGTTACAACGTGGTCAGATTATGTGAAAACCCCCATTTCAGGTGAATGCCCAAAGAGTCTCCAAAAGCACCCATTCAGACTCATTGTCTGGAAAAGTTGGGAACCATAGTTTAGGCCTCATGCACATGGCACAACCTGTATGTAAGTGGAAGTAACTAAACGCGACACCTGAGCCATGACGGTAAAGCAAGGTTCCCCACACAGGTACATGAGGGCTGAAATCTTGTAAAACCTGTAATTTCCAGGACCAAAGAACACACAAGGGATAAGTGATCAATACCCGGTCCCCTTTATAGTGTGCAAATGGCCTCACAAAAAAGTATAACGGAAGAGATTTGTTTTTGGAATCCATAAATTGTGCTACCCCCATCATCATGGTGCTCTAAGCAGCTGTCTACTTCTCCTATCGCTGTTGTGGTCAGTGACTGAAAACCTTTTGCTTTACCCTAAGGGTGCGGCCACATATGGGGTAAACGCTGAAGACTTTCATCATATCCACCACGGTTTTTACCTCGGTCGTTCAATTCCTGCTCGTGGTTTGGCCCCATTGAAAGCAGCTAAAACGCGAGCGGACTCCTGCAGTGGTTTTCCGTGGTGTCCACATGTCCATTCTTTCTTGACACAGTTTGGAAAACCTCACCTAATTAATTCACAGCCGCCAGACTGACAGCGTGGACTCTCATTGAAAACAGTGGAAGGTGGTTTTGGCACAGACCCGCAATTCAAACATTGCCAAAAGTCAACCGTGTGAACATAGCCTTAGAAAGCCTCCTGCCCTTATGTCCAACTGACACAGGGCTTGTTACAATGTACCAGGGCTCTGTCCTCTCACCAGCTGTGTAGGCCATCATCTGGATGGTTTCCATTTAATGGCAGCAAGCGGAGATATTACAAGGATTCGGCTGTTGGGACTAATAATTCACAACCAACAATGGCTGCACAAAAGTAAATTAGAGCCGATCTAAATATCGTATGTGGGCAGGAAAAGTTTCTCACATGGGGTGTATAATGCAGATACGGAAGATAACCGAATTCTGTACAGGAAACTCCAGACGTTGGAGCTGCGACATTACTATATGTACGTCCCCTACGGGATGACCGGTCAGGATTAAAATAAAAAATTGCAACGATCAGCTTAATGGGGGAGAAATAATTAATTAGTTTTACCTCTGTACCACTATAAGCTTAAAGACTCTATGATATGACATTCCTCTGTTATTCCTGCTAGAAGCTATCAATTAATTACTAGGAGTTTACAATGTAGGTCCAGATGGGTGTTACCAGTTGGGGGGGTGTCCCTGAAAACACTTACACTGGCAACACTGATTGGATAGTGTCAGACTGTGCAGGGACACAGCCCCAAGTGGTAACTCCCAGAACCTGCTAACAATTCATTCATAACTTCTAGCAGGAATAAAAGAATGGCGCATCCTAAGACTAAAGGCTCCAGAATTGGTATCACATGGGGAATGCAAGTAGTTACTAAAGCAGACATGTCAGGGGAGGTGACAGCAATCCATGCACAATCGCCATCTCACTATTGCATTTCTTTTAAATAATATTTACCGGGATAGAGGAGAGCAGCCATATATTAGGGAATTGGCGATAATTTATTTTAAAACTTGGCGCTTTATTTTAAAGGATTAAAGGGATTACAAAAATATGGCTGCTTTCCATAAAAAAAAACTAAAAAAATTACTTAGCGCTAAGGCACACAACTGAATTTGTATCCATGTCCGACCCTCATTTTTTGCGGATTGCAGATGGACCCATTAATTTCTACAGGGCCGCAAAATAAATAAATACATTTCATCCGTGTACTGTCAGCATCCGTGTGTCCATTCCGCAAAGAGATAGAACATGCCCTATGCTTGGCCGCAAAATACGGACCACGGACCCACTGACGTCAATGGGTCTGCAAAAAAGAACAGATGCAATACGGACATCATCTGAGTTTGGCGCACCGCGAAACGGATACGGTCGTGTGTATGAGGCCTTATCCATAGACTAGAACTACAGCTCAGCTCCAGTCATTTAAATACTGCAGTACCGGTCACCACCCGTGGAAAACAGCAGGGCTGTTTACCGAAGAAAGAGACCCTGTGTTACTAATCCCATGCAACTTCTTTAAGAAGAAAATAAAGGTTACCTAATGAAACGAAGGAGCGCACCCGCTCGGTTCCAGATCTTGGAATATGGCTCTGTATCATCCAAACACAGGGATAAAAGAGGGGAATATAGTCCGGGAAATATAAGACAAGAAGATGAAAAGAGGCAGCAAAACCACCACAGAGGAATACAAGGATGGATTTGAGACCAGGACACAGCTTCGATGTTATACAACCTCCACGCATCAAGCGGAAAAATGTGGACAGGACATGTGAAAAATGTGGAAAATTCATTTAAAAAGGTGCGGTTTATTTCTAAATTCCCCACTGACCAGGCATGTCTTATTGTGGAAAGTAAAGGGAAAAGCAGATACTTTGTTTCATAATATACATGGCTACAGTAACACTCCTTCAAAAGGTTATGGACACCATCAGGGGCATTTTTTATCAACTCATTTTACTTATTTTGGGCTAAAATCTTTTTTTTTATTGTTTTTTATTAACAGCTTTCACTTTCAGAGCATCTGCTGACTACTGCTTTCTGTTTAACACAGAATCCGACAAAGAGCTGCTCTGGAGGCTCGATGTGTAGCCCTTATCTCTGAACTCCTGACAGTTCATAAACACTCATCACAGCTCAGTCCTTATCAAGCTGATAAAGATAGGGCTCTATGAGCTATCAGGAGTTCAGAGATAAGGGCTACGGCTCGAGCAATCAGATCAGCTCCCTGACCGATTAAGTAGTCTGCAGTGAAAGCTGCAGAAAAAAACTAAACTGTTGAACATTTTTCATAAAGACCAATTGATAAAGTGATTTTTAGCCCAAATTGTGTAAAATGCAATCTTAAAAATAAAGAAAAATTTCCTCCAGAGGCGTCCATAGCTTCTAATCTAATATTCCAGAATGTCTGATAGCTGCTTATATTAACCCTCTCCTTGCCACTTAACAGTTTTTATTTTAACTTGGACAACCCTTTTATAGAGTTTTTCTTAGATTTTAAACATTGATAATACGCTCCCAGAATATGCTGTCAATTGTGCGAGTCCAACCACTTGTTTAGGAACCAACATTTTGTTTCGCCAGTTGCTATGCCCCTGCCTTGTGTGTGACCCTGGGTTTGGTTATCCGAGCTTTACCTGGTTTATTAGTGTGGAGTTGTGGATTGTTGAGCCTTTATATGTTCAGGCCTTACTCCATTCTGGTTGACTGGTATAGTGTTTTGCTAGGTCCATTCCCTTTCAGCTTGACTTTGCTCTGCGATCTGACTTTAATGGCTGAATCTACTGTAGTGTGTTTTCTGTGTATTCTGGAATTTGTAGTTCCACTGGTCTTTCTCCCTGGGCTGTTGCATTTTCCTGGCTGATTTGAAGGGCTCAATTCTCATAGGGTCAGTTCAGTATTGCTTTGTTTCTGTCAGTCATTCATCCACTATCAGCCTGTATGCCATACATCTGCCATCCACTCCATTGCTGGATCATCTGCTTTTATGGTGACCCTCAGCATTCAGTTCCTGTCATCCACCAGTGAGTTTGTTCTAGTGTCTTGATTTTTGGCACAAGCTTCCTACATGTTGTTTTTATGACTGTCTGGTTGTTGTGAAAGTCAACCCTACTGTAAGACCTGGGGGTATCCGAGTACTAAGAACCAAAGGCAACTGCTATGGGTGAAGTCCAATTTTGCAATCTGTCATGGTTACAGATATTCATAAGGTCCACCCTTTCTGGCCAACTCTTAATAACATTCAGTTTACTTGCCAATAGACTATAATAGAGAGTGATTTAATGTACAGACTCTCTACAAATGCCAACAGGGAAGTAGGACGCTGAATATCTGCATTGGAGACCCTTATAATAAGCAAGGCTGCCCACCATAGGCCTGATGGACCGGCAAGGAATTTGAGCGTATAGGGCACATTCTCAGTTACATAAATGGCGTGTACATACTGGTCACACTGTACACATACCATACACATGAAACTACTGCTGATGCCCCATTCATGACATTGTGTACTTATGTGTAACATGCAGCTGCCCGTAAATACAACACTGGACGTAACATCATGTCGTGAAGAGTCAGAGATTCGTGACCTGGGAGCTTTGACCATGAATAGATGTGCGAGCAGGCATGCCAGCACATATCATTCCTGTGTCTCATACTGCGTCCTCAGCAGGAACGGGCGTGTAGCACCGACACAAACACCTGACATGACACCGTCTGCACCAGGCTCGGGCAGCTCTTACATAATATCAAATAATGACCACACCTTAAGTAAAGTCTCCAGATTTAACATTTATCCGTGAACGTGACTTCACGCAGAGACCAACCTCCTGGTTACACAGGGTGTGTGCCACCTGTCGCTACTGCAGGGTGTGCAACTAGCCCTGAGTGCATCCTCAATCCCATAGTAGGTTCCAAAAATGTAAAAAATATTCTCTAGTTTACCAATTGGAATTGTTATTTGGTCCCCGTATGAATTATTTGAGCACCACATGGTACCTCATGGGAGGGGAGCTTCAACTAAAGCTATTGCATAGGGAATCAACCACATTAAGCTCAGGGGTTGTCCAGGTTGTGTTGGATCCACCAGAGGAAATTATTCTCGGGGCCCAAACCCTATATTATAAATATAATCTAATCGGTTCTGAATAAAATAAAATAAAAATAGACCCTAGTGGCGAGTAGTTAGCTCCAACTGGGTTTTTGTCTCCTGGAGCTAGGAGGCCCATATTTGCATCAGAGGATCCTCTGGTACTGTCTCCAGACATACTGACCCACCCGATCAGGCTGTAGATGCTGAATGTCCTACGCTGAGCTTGTATCAGGCTGGGGTTGGCAGTCTGGTAGCCCAGTTGCATCTCTCCCCACCCATCAGATTGGGTGGGAGAGTATATCTGGACATCCCCTTTAAACACTGCTCTCATGGTCATTATTAGTATTTTATGGCCAAGAGGGACTAACAGGGAGTAACGTGCCTTCAAAAATAACGTATTATAGTTCTGACACTGATTTAGGCTAGGTTCTCATCTGCAATGGTCACAGCCACCATAATTTTTTCCATTAAAAAGACAGACGCCATGATGGTCACTAAAAGTCAATGGGATCAGTTGGGTGCCAAAGGTGTCCGTAAAGTGATGGAATAGAAAACCAGAAATTCAAATCTAAGGAGGAAAGGAAGGGGAAGGGGGAAGTGAAATGGACTACAGGGTGACAACCTTGGATACTGACTTTAGTTTTTCTGTACATAGCCCAAATAGGAAAGAGAAAAATCAGGATGGTGCCCTTTAAGGAGAGATGACCACAACGGACATTGACCACTAAACATATTTTACTTAAAGAACTAATCCAGGGTTTTCGCCCCCGAAACAGCTTCACTTCTATCCATAAAATGTGTCTGGTATTACAGTTCCGTCACATTTACGGAGCTGCCATTATAAGTTGTATTAGCGGGCAAATGTCACAAATTCTTGGCTTCTATAACGCTTTGTGACTAGGAAGGGGTCACATTCTGAAGTTTGGAAAAGCTGGGCGACGACTGTCCTGGGATCAGTAATGCAGAGTTGTTCTTAAGGGATATGACACGGCCCCTGCGACGCGTTGCAGTTCCTATAGGTGCGTCTTGGTTTTACGCCTCACACTTTATTATCTCGCGGGGATGACTAAGCGTAAGGAGGGGAAGCCTGTATCACAATCTGCAGAGAATCGAGTAACAATAGCAAGGCAGGGCGCGACCTGATATGTAAAAGGAGGGCAAAAAGTGGCTCGGAGAAGAAAAGGAGCATTTGTGGTGAAAGTTTAATAGTTCAGCTCTGTCAACGCCTCCACACGGGCGACGCTCCATGTGCACAGTACAGGATTTGGCTGTAGGCCTATGGCTGACTGCACACAATATGATCATCAAAGGCAAGTGCTTTCCATAGGTGCTACTACAAGAGTTACCAGTTTGACACCCCCAAAAGGAGGACACCTACTGAAAATGGGAATTTTCTATACATATGCATGTTAATAAATGTAAAGAAATGTAACATAGGTCACAATATAGAAGGATGGAATACAACCAGAGATAAGAGAACGAGAAAGGACTAAAGGGGGTATTCTAGGAGATCAGATGTGCGGCTGAGCCCAGCATGGAGGCAAATGGGGAGGAATAGCTGGTGGTCAGATGAGTTTTTGGCAGATCCCTGTGTTCACGTTATGGAAGAGTCTCCAGGTGGAGGGCCATCTCTGATCAAAGCTTCTATATTTTGCCACTGTATAAGTATACACAGGAATACACTGCCCTAATTAGTTTTAAAAAGGGTTTAGATGAATTCTTAAAAGTAAATGACATTAGTGATTCTGAAAATGTGTAAAAGTCCGAGTCTCACTTCCTTCTGGGATTCGCGTCCCCACCTATACCTTGGTTGAACTTGATGGACTTATGTCTTTTTTCAACCGTATTACCTATGTATGTGTAGCGCATGCGCCAGGAGCTTTTAAGCTGGAGTTCATAGAAAACAGTATAAACTAAAGGGGTTATCCCCTGATTAATGTAAAAAAATAATAATCAGACATCATATAGTACATGACCGTCTCTTTCTAACAAAGCTAGAACCAGCCCTGTACCTCACATGGATCCAGAGATCTCCACATTCTTCCCTCTGCTAGATTTATTTCAAGCTGTCAGCTTAGGGGCTGTGAACTCTCAGGGGCATGTCTTTTCTGCTGCAGCTAGTAGCAGTTGAAGGATGGAACTGGACATGTGCTTCTATCTCGTTGAGTAGGACAAAAAATTAGAAAAAGAGCAAACAGCAGGTGGCATCATAAACATAGATTTTGGTGAATAACTCAGTAGCTATGCTAATACAAAAGTATTCATATCCAGGTGCAGGTTTTAAAAAATGTAGAATATTTTTCATGGGACAACCCCTTTAAAATATTTCATAAATAAGAATGGCCACATTTTTGCCGACATATTACATCGCCCAACACCATGTTATCGTCTAAGCAATTGGCAGACATTGTGAAGAGTGAACCATGATGCACCTCACCTTTAAGCTGCTGTAACTCCAGGTTCAAGCTTTCAATGTTTGAGTCACAAAAATCCAAATTCTCTATAGTCTCAGCTCTCGTCACCTCATCCTGGTCTTCATCCTCAAGCATCTGACATAGCTCTTCACGAGTGTTTCTGTACACTTCGAGTTCTCTCTCGACATCTTCTATCTTCAAGAGCAAAAATGGACAAGGGGAGCCTCGATCTACCTGTTCTAAGTCATCAGGGGCATCCATCGGATCTGGCATGTCTGACAGCAAAAAGTTGTCACTAGGCGTGGTGTCCTGTCTAGGAAGTGGTTTTGGAGATGGAGTGTTTCTCTGACTATTGGGTGGGGGTAGAGGGGCTGGTCTGGATGGTCGGAGAGCAAGGGTTGGAGGAGTGCTTTCCACGTATTCATTTCTATGGGGGTTCTGATTTGGAGATAAATAAGAGGAGGCAGAACTGGATTTAGGAATATAATTTCGAGAAGAATTTGATTTGGAAGAATAACTGGGTCTAGGGTTAGGACGTGGTGGTGGAGGTCTTAAAACTTTGAATTTTGCTGTAGATTTCTGATGCTTGGACAATGGTGGTGATCCCCGGATGATGTCAATTTCAGAGTTATAATCCAGTATTGAAAAATGCCTAGATACTTTGTTGTTAGGATTGGAGAGACTTTTTTCAAACTGGGAAAGCTGCTCAGTAAGCTTGGAGTCCAAGTCAATTAAATCAGGTCCAGTATTGTCATTTGCTGGGCTTTCCCAATCTGTTGTCCACAAGCTTGGCCGAGAACTTGATGTGTCGCATTTCTCTTTGGAGTTCGTCTTTGGTTTTTTTCTATGGTCCTCCACCCAATGCACGATATCTTGGAGTGGAAGACTATTTTTTCGGTTGTTTTTGTTTTTTGACCTTTCATTAGCCCTGTCGTCAGCTGAGTAAATGTCATCTGTCGTCATTAAAGATAATGACTTCTTCGAAGACCATTTTTCTTGAGCTCCATTGGATAAACTGGTTCTACTTCTTCTGTTGTCCACCTGTGTTGTAAACATATTTTTCTCCTTAGGTCTTTGCTCTTGGTTTTGTGATACCGGAGGACTATATGCTCTACTCTGTGGTCGAGGAGGTAGCTGAGGTTTTGTAGAAGAGCTATAGATTGTTTCATGGTGACTTTGCTTTGCTTCTTGGTTAGTATTGATGGTTGCTTCTGGACTTTGCATTGCCTCTTGAGTTGTGGATGATGATGGTTGATTTTCCATGTGGACATCCCAATAATGTGGATCTGTTCCGCTGACTTCATGAGTAGAGGACATGTCAAGATAATTGACAGGGGGATTCGAAATTGACGTTTCGGAATCTACTGGTTGCTCCACAAGATAATTTTTTTCTTTAGTTTCTATTTTTACAAATCTATAAGGGAAAATTCCCCGATTTCCATACAATTCTCCCTCCAGCCACCCATCTTCCAATGTTCTGATTATTCGAATTCGGTCTCCAACATCAAAGTCAAGTTCTCGATGCTCCATAGCTTGGAATCTGTAGAGGGCAACTGCAAATGTCCCTTCTGGTTCCTCATCTTCTATAATTTTATCCATGTCCCGCTCATTGATTATTTCCGGTGACCTATCAAGAACAAAGTCTTCTCTTTCTTTATCTGAGGGGAGTCCATGATCACTCTCAATCCTTGGATGAACTCTCAAAGGATTTAACAGCTCCACAAAACCTTCAGGGAAAATTCCTCTTCTTCCATTTAGTTCCCCTTCAAACCAACCAGGTTCTGGTACCCCAGTTATTATAATGATGTCTCCTTCCCGAAAGTCTAACTCCTCATCAAGTTGTGCGGAAAGGCCCATGATTGCCTGTGCCTGGCCAATAGCATAACTGGGGAGTTCTACAGTCACATTTTGGCAAAGCTGACGGCTCCTAGAGGACAGGAAGAACTCCTGAACGCAGGATAGTGGGAAAAACCCTCTTGCGCCCCAACAATTCCTACCCTGCAGCCAACTAGAAGCCAAGGATCCTTCCAGCACCACCAGATCTCCTGTAGAATTAAGGGGGAGAGAAACCACAAATTAGGATAAAATAAGGCAAGTAAAGTCTTTATGAACGAGATAATACTTGCATATGAATGAACTTCACAACCCAGGGCCAATACAGAAGTGTTAGCTAAGAGTGCCCTCTACTGGTCATTTTAATAAATGCATGTGCTTGAAGACCACTCATGGATCCTATTTCTACAGTGTATGTGCAGTTATAAACCATGCAAATTTTTTGGTACAATTGAGAAAATATTTTACTACCTAACTATTTTAGTATTTTAAATTTAGAGACCCTTTATTATTTATTACATTGATTTTTTTAGAAAGTTTTTTTTATGACCGTTTGATAATCCAGACACATTGGGTTATGTACACACGACTGAAAATACTCAGCAGTGGATTACGATGTAGAACTTGTGCCGAAATCTGCGTGAAATTTAGGGAAGTCCCAGTATGTCTATTGTGTGTTTGTATGCATATATTCTTGAAATGGAGTTTACATTTATAGCCTATCCTTAAAGGGTTTCTCTGAGTGTTTTATACTGATGACCTATCCTTATGATAAGTCATCATTACCTGATCGGTGGGGGTCCAACTCCAAACACCTCCACCGATCAGCTGCTGGTAGAGGTGCGGCACTCTGGTGAGCGCGTTTCCTCCTTGCAGCTTACCAAGCATAGCTTTGTTCATTAGATAGTGGCTGCATTTGCTATTGCAGCCCAGGCCCATTCACAGGAATTGGAGTGAGCTGCTCCTCGGTCATGTTACGAATGAACACGACGTCACTGGCCCAAGGTAAGCTGCGAGGAAGCCACCTATCCCGAGGATAGGTCATCAGTATAAAACACTGAAAAATTGAAGACCTATCCCCAGGATAGGTCATCCATATCTCATCGGTTGGGGTATGACTACTAGCATCCTCACTGATAAGTTGTTTGAAGGGGCCACACTGATGGGACGAAGGATGCAGCCTCTTCATAGTACACCAAGCACAGCGCCATATAGTGCCTATGCTTGGCATTGCAACTTAATACTTGAATGGGACTGACCCGCACAAAGACCATGAGACCAATGAAAGTGATGTTACAGGCCAGGTAAGCAGCTACAGCGCTTGACAAAGCACTACACCCCCTTCTAACAGCTGATCTGTGGGGGGTGCTGAGAGTTGGACCACCGCCGATCGGATATTGATGACCTAACTAGACTATACATCATCAATAAGAACTCCTGGAAAACCCATTTAATGCCAGGTGGCGGTCCTAACCCCAGGATTAGCAGAATGACGTGAAAGGGCCTGAGCTGCAGAACCAGACAGAAATGTCCATATGCATATGGCTATGTCAGGTACTGAAATGAAGGGACCCCAGGGCTCCAGCATCACTGCTCTTTTCTTCTGCCCACTGTTGACAGTCCATGGGATGGGACAAGGACTTAGATATAGGGAATGCACCCAGAACCTAGTGCCTAACGGGGAGGCAAAGGTCTCTTTGCCATACTGACAGACCCTAGTATTTTAAATGTCACATAGTAGGTGGGGGCCGTGTTAGCGATTTTGCATTGGGACCCAGGTGGCCCAAGATTCACCTCTGAGTGGGAACCTGACCAATCACACATGATCTATTTTTACAGATAACCCATCAATGTAAGATCCCAAACTAAGGCCTTATCCATAAGACCATACGTAAATTGCAGACCTGCAGAATAAAGATACCGTCCATGTTGTATCCGCATTTTTGGCAGACCCATTGACTTCAATGAAACAAAACAAAAATGAATATAACGGCTCTCACCTGCCCCCTTTTCTGCTGTGAGCACGGAAAAAAACGCACTTGGATGCGGAAAATTGGTCATCTAAACAAAAAACGAAGATCCAGCTCACTCTCGCAGAGATCCACAGGTACTTTTTTTAATGCGGTTAAAATAACATCCAGTACAAAACTGCTCAGTCTACGCGTTTCGGGCTACCCAGTATGCAAGTCCTTACTCATGACATCTTACTCATGAGTAAGGGCTTGCATACTGGGTAGCCCGAAACGCGTAGACTGAGAACGTTTTTGTACTGGATGTTATTTTAACCGCATTAATAAAGTACCTGTGAATCTCTGCGAAAGTGAGATTGTTTTTCGTTTGCATTGACTTCAATGGGTCCGTGGTCTGCATTTTATGGCCAAGTATAAAATGAATATGGTCGTGTGCATGAGGCCTAATCTTGATCAAACCCAGCAGCAGTAACAGGGCTGCAGACTACTCTATTCTTGATGTAAAAAAAAAAAATAACAGAACCCCAACAGAACGAAATACAGACACAGCATGAAGAGCGTTTTACTGGCGGCAGGACTAACCAATGTTTACAAAATACTAAAGCCAACAAAATATTAAAAAAGACACAAAAAACTGCAAGTTACGGCGAGGACATATTGGGAGAAGTCATTACCTTTTTGGAGGCAGAGAGCTCCCGGCTCATGAGAGGTAAAGTCACTAATGCTGACGTACATTTTCTCTCCGGGTTTTATCGTCGGGATCGTCAGCGTTTCCACAAAACTTACAGGAAACTGCCCTATAAACAAGCAAGTGACACATTCAGGACACAAACCTATTTAAATCACACAACTACATCACCTGTCATAGCCAGCCTTATGGGGTACAACCTGCGGGGGCACATCCTGCTGAAGGGGGACACATGGCACCTAAGACTTGTGAGCACTGCATGCTGGTATTATAATAGCACTGTATGCAAGTATTATAATAGCACTGTATGCAAGTATTATAATAGCACTGTATGCTGGTATTATAATAGCACAGTATGCAGGTATTATAATAGCACTGTATGCAAGTATTATAATAGGACTGTATGCTGGTATTATAATAGCACTGTATGCTAGCATTATAATAGCACTGTATGCTAGTATTATAGCACTGTACGCTGGTATTATAATAGCACTGTATGCTGGTATTATAATAGCACTGTATGCTGGTATTATAATAGCACTGTATGCTGGTATTATAATAGCACTGTATGCTGGTATTATAATAGCACTGTATGCTGGTATTATAATAGCACTGTATGCTAGTATTATAGCACTGTACGCTGGTATTATAATAGCACTGTATGCAGGTATTATAATAGCACTGTATGCAAGTATTATAATAGCACTGTATGCTAGTATTATAGCACTGTACGCTGGTATTATAATAGCACTGTATGCTGGCATTATAATAGCACTGTATGCTGGTATTAAGATAAGATGCCTTTATTGTCACTGTACAATACAATGATATAATAGCACTGTATCCTGGCATTATATGGGCACTGTATGCTGGTATTATATGGACACTGCATGCTGGTATTATATGAGCACTGTATGCTGGCATTAGATGAGCACTGCATGCTGGTATTATATGGGCACTGTATGCTGGCATTATATGGGCACTGTATGCTGGTATTATATGGGCACTGCATGCTGGTATTATATGGGCACTGCATGCTGGTATTATATGAGCACTGTATGCTGGTATTATATGGACACTGCATGCTGGTATTATATGAGCACTGTATGCTGGTATTATATGGGCACTGCATGCTGGTATTATATGGGCACTGCATGCTGGTATTATATGGGCACTGCATGCTGGTATTATATGGGCACTGCATGCTGGTATTATATGGGCACTGTATGCTGGCATTAGATGAGCACTGCATGCTGGTATTATATGAGCACTGTATGCTGGCATTATATGAGCACTGTATGCTGGTATTATATGGGCACTGCATGCTGGTATTATTTGGGCACTGCATGCTGGTATTATATGAGCACTGCATGCTGGTATTATATGGGCACTGCATGCTGGTATTATTTGGGCACTGCATGCTGGTATTATATGAGCACTGTATGCTGGTATTATTTGGGCACTGCATGCTGGTATTATATGAGCACTGTATGCTAATATTCAGGGATTGTATGGCCCTGTATTTGGCCATTGTGAGGCTTTGGTATGGTTAATAATTCACGATTGACGACACAACATATGAGAGAAAAGGGGCAAAAGAGAAGGTACCGCTCATAGGGCCCCACCGATTGTAAGGTCTTTTTTATGTAAATAAAGTTGCAGAACTTTCTAATATACAATGGGGCGGATTTACTAATCCTATCTAATATGGAGAGAGTGAAAGTAGCAGTGAGAAAACAGGGATCCAGAAGGGCCGCTAACTAACAAACCACGGTTTAGTAAAACCAGGGTAAAAAAACAATGCAGCAAGTGCTACATATTTTGAAGGGCTCCTTCTTTTTCTTCAGGCACAACAATGGCCTATTGCTCCAAACCTATAGCACCTTATTGCCAGGGGCGGATTGGCTATAGACCTTACTGGGAAATTTTCCGGTGGGCCGATGCCCAGGGGGCCACCTGAGCCCTCCTCACGGCCGACCAGTGGAAGTTTTGGGGGATGTATTTTGTGCTGCTGGGGGTATTTTGTGATGGACTGTGGTATTTGGTTCTGTTGGGGTGATATAATGTGCCACAATATGGTATTGCTGGCGCTGCCGTCCATCAATTTGGACCCGACTACAAAACAGGGCCACTGTTAGTATTTTTTCCAGGGCCACTTGAAGTTCCCAGTCCGCCCATAGACATAGCAGCAGGAAGAGAGATGGCTCATGCACACTGCGCACGCCGTCTCCTCATACAGCTGATCAGCGGGGGGTGCCGGGTGTCAGACCCCCGCCGATCTGATATTGATGTCCTATCCTGAGGACAGGTCATTAATAGTAAAAGCCCATGTTCCATGTCAATATCTATATTTATACAAAACCATAAAATCCTGCAGTTTTCTCACTGGCCACTGAGCCTAATAGGCGCCACTTCTTGGTTGGTACAGATCACTTTACTGCAGTTATCTGCTCATCTAGAAACAGAGGTGATATCTTTACAGGCAGGATTAGAATGACAGATAAGACGGGATCCACCAATCACAATAGGTGATTGTCACAGATGATCTGTTCTTTCCTTGTACAATGACCTCTGCACAGGTCACAGAGCAGATTGTGGCTATGGTCCATGGGGCTGCCGTAAAGCAATCTTCTTAATGCTTTGTAAGTGCTGTTAAGAACAGCTCAGGCAAGATGGCCGCCCCCATAATCATGTTCAGGAAATACAATAACAAATGTGTAATCAAAAATTAAAAACAGATTAGAAATAAAGGAGATGTGTCGCTATCTGGGTTTAACTGGCAGATGAAAATTTTGATGACACATTTCCTTTAAGACGGTTTAAAGATGACCCTAATATAACTTATCTTTTGCCAAAATTGTGCCCTAATTTTTTTGCATTTTCGAGATGCTCCTTTTCAGTTAAGCCACACCCCCTTCTCATAGGCCACTCCTTCTTATTGAGCGAGGCACAGTCCTGCTCATGGATGGGCGTTCTTTACCACTGTATCCACTCTAGACAACAGTATACTAAGGCGACTTTCACACTAGCGTTTTTACTGGATCCGGCAGGGTTCAGCAAAAACGCTTCTGTTACTGATAATACAACCGTCTGCATCCGTTATGAACGGATCCGGTTGTATTATCTTTAACATTGCCAAAACGGATCCGTCATTATCTCCATTGCAAGTCAATGGGGGACGGATCTGTTTTATATTGTGGCAGAGAAAACGGATCCGTCCCCATTGACTTGCGTTGGAGGTCATGCCGGATCTTGCTCCGCATCCCCAGGACGGAAAGCAAACTACAACATGTTGCGGTATGCTCTCCGGTCTGGGAACGCAACTAAACGGAACGGAATGCATTTTGGAGCTCTCCGTTCTGTTCAGTTTAGTTTTGTCCCCATTAACGATGAATGGGGACAAAAATGAAGCAGTTTTTTTTTTCTTCGGGTATTGGGCACCTATGACGGAACTCAATAACGGAAAACTTTAACGCTAGTGTGAAAGTAGCCTAAATCCCTTGCTGTGCTGATAGTTTGCTACAGTGTCTCAGTGCAGGTAAAATGTACGGAGTCTGGAGTCCAAGCTGATCATCTCACAGACGACTGCATAGACCAGATACAATTGTAGCAAACACTCTGCTCTATGTATAAACAAGAATATCTCCGTTTACTGACAGCAAGCAGAGATCTTAAACATGGTGAGAAATTGTAACATGAATTATATTAGTCGCAGATCTCCCCATAGGACAGTAATTGAGCGTGGTGACTTGAACCATGTTTTTAATAGTCCCCATAGGTCTCTGTAGTTTTGCTCTATATCTGGACACCATCACTAGCACAAAAAAAACTAAACTGAAGTTCAAATTCAGTCCCTGAGCTAGAAAACAACAGTAACGTGATTGACTAAATATAGTACAGTGGTGACATGAGAAGGAGGAAATGAGAATAGCACGAATTTAAAAAGGAAGTCTCAGTGCAACACCTGGTGGTCATGAGCGGTACTGCACCGATCTACTTTTCCCCTAAGCATGAAAGTGAAAAGAATAAATGTAATATTATTTGGGTGAGGAAAATAAACGCATGAGCAAAATGAAGGAGGACTGTACCTGTGATCCCTTCTTTATTCCCCAGCAGCCAGAATTCATCTATCACATTGAGAACTTCAATGACATCTCCGGCAAAGAGTGTCAGCTCCTCCGACACACTGGGGCAAAAATCAAACATTGCACGTACCACCGAACCGGCCTCCATCCCTGCAAAGAGAAAAAAAAAACACGATCAATCATTCATGATTACAAATTGCATGGAATGACTGCGGATACTAGAGAGGATGCAAGTAAAATTATGTAGAGAGGTGAAAAATAAAAATCTGCCCCATTTAAGTATTTAGCCTGTAGTATTATATGGATGTATTTCGAGGTAACCCTATGGAGAGCATTAGGCCGGGTTGACATCTGCGTTGCTCTCCGGCACCGTATTCCGGTCACTGTATCCGATGTACATGTGGCTTTCAGACAGACAACAAATGCTGCACATAACATTTTATTGTCCGGCCGAAAGTCGGCATATATGCCGGAAAGCAACCAGATTACAGTGAATGGGGATTCAGCGGGGCACAGTGGTATCCGGATATGCAGTGCAGAGGTGAACCCAGCCTTAAAGGCGTTAGCCAACCCCTATAATGCCTCCCCCAAAATGCTCAGGCACCTCATACAGGCTATACCTACCCCGTTCCCTGGCACCCGCGTCTAAGGCGATGCTAGGGAGGAGCGTCCCCGTTGTGGCCTGCTATTGGCTGTTCCCCCATGTTGCCGGATGTTTTGATCCGCGCGACGAGAAGATGCAGCGGCGGCCGTGCGGGTGCTGGGGAGAGGTGTAAATATAACCTGTATGAGGAACCCCGGCATTTTGAGAGGCATTATAGGGGTTGCAAAACCCCTTTAAGGGCGTATTAGACACCCCAATAATGCAGACGATTGTCGGGAAGAAAGGGTTCCGCCTGCTCGCTAGTGGAGGAGACCGCTGCTATTACATGCAGCGATCTCCTCCGCAGCATGGGGAGGAGTGATCGCTATGCCATGGCTCGTCCCCATGCTGTATAGTGGTTTGCCGGCGGCAGATCGTAATCAGACAGCACGATCTGCCGCCGGCAAATCCTGATCTTTCAGCATGCTTAAAGATCTGGATTGCCTGATGAACGAGCAATGGGCGGCAGTACCATGTGAACGCTCGTTAGGGATCATCGGGTAGAAAATCAGCCCATCTAATACACCCGTCAGACAGATTGTATGACCGTGAAGGGGATGTGTCATTGAAAGTGATTTCTGCCAGTTAAAACCAGATAACACAATGGTCAGGGAGGGGGGGGGGGGGGGCTCATAGACTTCTATGGTAGAGTTTTCTAGGCATGCTCTGTGACCTGTGCAGAGGTCAGGAGGGAGGAGATAAGCTGTGATATCACTCTGAATGGTGTTATCTATAAATAGGTGATATCTTTTATTGTAATCCTGCCTGTGATGATAATGAGGTGACTGCTGAAAGGTCATCTGTACAGACCAAGAATTGGAGCCCATTATTAGTGGCCAGTGAGAAAACTGCTGGATTTTAGAGATTGTTTATATATATATATATTTATTAATATTGAAAATCAATATCACCAAACATTCTTTAAAAACGTGATTTAAACAATAGGTCATCTACTTTTAAGTGAATAGGAACAAAATGTGATGGCTGACCGTGGCAAATTAATATTTTCTCTCATTGTACTGGCAAAAATACATGAAATGTTGGATTAGTTCCAATGAGAATCACTTTTAATATTTAGTCTTATTTAAGTCAGGGGGTCTGGAGTATGAATACAGAAGATCTGGCCTGGGATATCGTATCAATATAGGAGTTTAATCAGGGGTCTCATATAAATAAGCAGCTATGTGAGAGCTCTTTTTTTGCCAAGCAAGCAGTAAATTTTATTGGTAACATTCCCAGGTACAAATTACTTATTCCAATTTTTAAGGAGGCAAGAAGATTCTGGCCTTGGGCATTTTTTTCTTTACGATTTCACCGTACAGGATAAAAAACATGATATTTTAATCTTTTTCAAGTTTAGGTTTATGGTAACTGGCAAAAGGGGGTGTACTGAACTTTTAATAATTTTATAATATTTCTAAATGCATTTAAACAATTTTTGCTTGTTTTAAATCGATTGTACTATATACTGCAATACTTTTCGAGTTTAGGTTTATGGTAACTGGCAAAAGGGGGTGTTCTGAACTTTTAATATTTGTTTTTTAATATTTTTATTAAAAAACTTTTGCTTGTTTTAAATCGATTGTACTATACACTGCAATACTTTTGCGTTGCAGTGTACAGTAATTTTACTGTTATCCTATTACAACTTGCCTCCGCTACTCCCATTAGGAGTTCTAATATGGCAGGCTAGGGAACCACCACGTGGCCCCAGGCTACCACAGCAAACATTCTAGTTGCACATGTTAGGGATCAATGGCGAGACAGAGGAAGACTGCTATTGACGGTGGCATTTGAGGGGTTAAATGAACGGGATTCGCAGTTATCTCTGATGCTGGTCACTGCAAGCGGATGTCGCCTGTTTAACACTGCCAGCACCCGCAGCGTATGGTGCGGGTTCAGATCCTGAGCCTAAGGGCCCAATATGAATATAGGGGGACAGAATATATTTAGAAGATCTGGTTCGATGTTTGAAATAAATTTCAGGGTGTGGTCTCGGCACTGGACCAGGATATGTGAATGTGAGTGTCTAATCGAGGAGTCAGACCGTACAGCACTCAGCTATCAACAGCAGTCCCATAGAGAGCATGGAAGAGCAGGACGCCGTTCCATCCATACCCATGAAACAGCAGTCAGACTCAGACACTTACACACTACCCCTTAGGACAGGCATCCTCAACCTGCGGCCCTCCAGCTGTTGTAAAACTACAACTCCCACAATGCCCTGCTGTAGGTTGATAGCTGTAGGCTGTTCGGGCATGCTGGGAGTTGTAGTTTTGCAACAGCTAGAGGGCCGCAGTTTGAGGATGCCTGCCTTAGGACAACCCCTTTAACAACTGCAGGATTATTATGGCATAGTCAGGTCGCGATGACATATAAGGCGCTAAGAGCTTGCACTCCATCACTGTATGCGGCCACGTCTATATACACATTAGTCTATTCTTATACACAGCAGGCAGGTGGGAATAAATCACACATGCAGTAAAGCAGAAATATGATATCAGCTGAATTTCAGGAAGGAAATAGGGGGTGGGGGTTGTCAGAATACATTTTCCTCTCCAGCCTTATCAGCCCACAAGAAGTGACAGTGCATGACGGGGTTAAATACTGAGAGCCAGAACTAATAACAAAGAATATCTGAGCCGCAACTATCATCATAATAAAGAGCAGTTATTTATAAATATCAGCCTGGATACTGCACTGATACATTGTAGCGAACCCTTGGAAGAATTCTTGCTTGCATGCAATGCAGTTGCTCTGGAGAGGGGAGTCCTGCCCAGGTAGCAATGTTTATAGGGTTAACAATTTCTATCCAGGGGCCTCACATCAGTCACGTGGGCTTCCTCTACGGTATGTAAGCCTGTGGACCCCTTACCAGATGCTGCTGTAATTATATCCAGGGCAAATGGAGCAGCGCTCCTGAACATACTCCAAGGCTCCTCCTGTAAGGGCTCGTCAACCCACGATACAGCATACAGAAATCCGTAGCGCACTTTTTCAAAATGTCCCAATTGAAGTTTATCGAGTCATAGCACAGAAAAATTGAATCAAATATTTCAGCGTATTCTTTGCAATATTCCAACGGCAATATCCAAATGACGTTTCAGTCAGTATGACCTTATGCAAGAATGTAAGAGCAGGAGGGTGAGTTGGTCCCATGGTCCTATGTGCCCGCATTGCTGAGAAATATGATGATTTAATATATGCAAATGAGCCTCTAGGAGCAACGGGGGCGTTGCCGTTACACCTGGAGGCTCTGCTCTCTCTGCAACTGCTGCATCCTCTGCACTTTGATTGACAAGGCCAAGCAGTGTAAATGTCATTATGTCTGGCCCGGTCAGTCAATCCGCAACAGTTACAGAGAGAGTGGACCCTCTTAGAATAACAGCAACACCCCCATTGCTCCTAGAAGCTCGTTTGCATATATTAAAACATAATTTTTCTCAGCAATGTGGGCACATATGAACATGGCACCAACATAGATGCCTTCAGCTGCCAAGTAGGTCAGCCAGTGTCATAGAACCTGCTGACAGATGCCCTTTAAAATGGTATTCCTTTAGCTAACAGGGGATAACTGTTGGGCTGGTGGGAATCTGAAAACTGGGACCCCCCCCCCCCCCCCCACCAATAACAAGAACAAAAGCCCCATGCCCCGGAATGAATGAGCGCATGCCCTGCTGCTCTTTTTATTCTCTATGTGATTACAGAGCATAGCCAAATGCCATGGGGTCTCCATTCTTGTGAATGGTTGGGGTTCCAGCAGTCAGACCCCCAACGAGCTAATAGTTACCCCCTATCCTGTGGGTAGCAGAACATTTCTTCTATCCAGCATATCCCTTTAACAACCAGCAGTGAACCCTTTCCCTCCAGTACATCCATACCATACTATTGACTTACGGCACTGATACAGCAGTTTCGCTGTATTTCCTTTAAATATGATGAACCTGTGAGAGGTGAAAACTCATGGGATGTTACATTGTATGCTTCTAAGGCGATATTCACTGCCATTTTTTTTTTAGGCCATCACACAGCTGTTTTAATAACCATCTATGGGGATATTCACATGGCCTTTTTTTTTTTTGGCCAGCGACTAGCAGATTCCACTGAAATCAATGGGGCCGTTTTTAACGTTTAGACAGGAGTGCACCCATCTAACGATCTTTAAAAAGGGGTACACTAGTGAAAAAATTGCCTTTTAGGGGCTAAAAAAAAAAACTCATCCACTTGCACACGCTGAGACAGTTGCTCCTCACTTGAACCAGGAGGACCTACCAGCGTGATGACATCACTATGTGCCTACAGGTCCTTCTGCATCAAGTGAGGAGTTACTGTCTGAGCATGCAAATGGGTAATTTTTTAGTTTTTTAACATAAGCAGAACTGGGGGGGGCCACTAATGGGGCAGTTTGTTATATGGGTGGCCACTAATAATTCAGGGACACTAATGGGGGGCATTCTTTATGCTGTGGGGCACTATTGGGGCGATTATTTATACTGGGGAGCACTATGTGATGTCCGGGGGGCATCATGTATCCTGCGAAGGCACTGCAGAGGTTTGGATGTGTAAAAAAAAAAAAAAGGTCCTTAAAAATAGATGCAAAATAAATGCAAATCATCTGTTAAAAATGGTCAGAAAATGCTAAATGTAGATAGATGCAAAATGTCCATGAAAAGCTGACAGTGTGTCCATTTTTAATGGCAGTTTTTTTCACTGTGGTGTGAATGTAGCCTAAAAGAGAAAACCGTGTCACTGATATCACTGTGCTACAACCAACCTTTCTCCAGCCTACGATGGCTGATAACAGAGATCAATAAACTGCAAGCCTCTGCCCTTGTTTCTTTATTTGCTTGCAGCGCAGTAATTCAAACCTATCCACTAACCGATTCTCTGACAACCCACTGAAGATCTTGTGTAGAGAAGGGTCGGCACTGCTGGATGGACGCGGTGCACGAGTCAGTGGGTAGACATCCCAATACTTGCAGTAAAAGGAAAAAAGACCGGCACTCGCGATGATGATGAATGTTGCGCATCAGACTATACAATGCACCCCTATCACATCCCTTTTATACACAGAGGAAAGGAGGAGTAACAGAAAAAAAGAAAAAAAGAAAAAAAGAAGGAAATGACATCATGATATATAGCTCCGCCCACTTCAGGGCTGACAGGTATAATAATGAAAGGTGCAATAAACCAAACAGATCAGTGTAAATACATTGATGAAACAATGAAACATTCAGGAATCAAGTCCGCTGAAAGAGACAAATAAAATATATGTTATTATAATATAAATTTTTATAATGGAAATAATATAATCAAGAGACTAGGTGAAACTAGAAATATTGTATTCGCGATTGAGCCCCCTTGGATCCAAAGTTTGTAACCGATGGATCCAATAGGCCTCACGCTTGAGAAGCAAACTATTCCTGTCGCCACCGCGACGAGGTAAAGATACACTCTCGATCACTTGAAACCGCAACTGCGATATCGCATGACGCTTCTCATGGAAATGATGTGGAAGGGGTAACAACAAGTTCTCAGTGCGGATGGTGGACTTATGTTTACTAAGCCTATCTTTAATGCGCATTGAGGTTTCCCCTACATAGACCAAACCGCAAGGACATTTCAAAATATAAATGACATTTTTGCTGTCGCATGTGAACAAGCCTTTAATTGGGATTTGTTCACCCACTGAAGATCTGACAACGTATAGTTCACACAAAGACGTTACATTGAAGGTTCAATGAATGACTCAGCCGATACGTGAGAACCTCGTTCTCTACAATTCTTTATTACACTTCCGATCTGAACCTTTTGCCAAAGATCCGAGCCGACTACCCAACGCGTTTTTTCTCCAAATCCTCCTTTTCCACCTCATGCGGCATAAACTGGGCTGAGCTGTATGTTTAGAAACGACACAGATGCAGGGAGCGGACCGGGTCATCAAAACAATCCCCCAGCAGGGAGGAGCTGCTCCCTGGAGAGCGATCGGTGCCAGATACCATGGAAGGAATCAGCCTCCAACCTAAACACTGGACGGCTAATGGCACTGCAAGCAGATGAAGGAAGATAAACGTATACAATAAAATGATTAAAGTTGTCTAGCGCTTCTCAAAAGAAGCCATCATTTTTGATCTTGTGAGTCCAGCTGCAAATTTCTTAGGGGCAAACATATTTTTCGTCTGCAGAGGAAAATAGCATCAGGCAGCAACAGATTACCAACAGATGACCAATATCTGTCCAATCAGACCAATAGTTGGTGTGTGTATAACAAAAGATTTGTGTGTGTTTAATTGGCCATCTGACCAATAATTGGTCAGAAAATCTGTCAGATGATCTATTGGTGTAATACAGGCCTAACCAATGGATGCCCATGTACTGAAAAAGCTCCAATAACCCGTCCGCTGTACGACCACGGAGAAGCCGGTTTCTCAAAAAGCAGGACTACTCTACGGGCTATAGATAACTTTTCATTTATTTAGCTTTATTCTGGGTTAAAAAACAAAGTTGCTATAGGTTTTTATTAAAGATTTTGCTTCCTTTGGCTTCTGCAGCTTCTATGTTTCACAGTACGCAGTAGCTGCAGAAATCCATATATATATATATATATATATATATATATATATATATATATATATATACACACAGGTCCTTCTAAAAAAATTAGCATATTGTGATGAAGTTCATTATTTTCTGTAATGTACTGATAAACATTAGACTTTCATATATTTTAGATTCATTACACACCAACTGAAGTAGTTCAAGCCTTTTATTGTTTTAATATTGATGATTTTGGCATACAGCTCATGAAAACCCAAAATTCCTATCTAAAAATTAGCATATCATGAAAAGGTTCTCTAAACGAGCTATTAACCTAATCATCTGAATCAACTAATTAACTCTAAACACCTGCAAAAGATTAAAAGATTCCTGAGGCTTTTAAAAACTCCCAGCCTGGTTCATTACTCAAAACCGCAATCATGGGTAAGACTGCCGACCTGACTGCTGTCCAGAAGGCCATCATTGACACCCTCAAGCAAGAGGGTAAGACACAGAAAGAAATTTCTGAATGAGTAGGCTGTTCCCAGAGTGCTGTATCAAGGCCCCTCAGTGGGAAGTCTGTGGGAAGGAAAAAGTGTGGCAGAAAATGCTGCACAACGAGAAGAGGTGACCGGACCCTGAGGAAGATTGTGGAGAAGGACCGATTCCAGACCTTGGGGACCTGCGGAAGCAGTGGACTGAGTCTGGAGTAGAAACATCCAGAGCCACCGTGTACAGGCGTGTGCAGGAAATGGGCTACAGGTGCCGCATTCCCCAGAAACAGCAGCAGAAGCGCCTGACCTGGGCTACAGAGAAGCAGCACTGGACTGTTGCATGTCATTCGGAAATCAAGGTGCCAGAGTCTGGAGGAAGACTGGGGAGAGGGAAATGCCAAAATGCCTGAAGTCCAGTGTCAAGTACCCACAGTCAGTGATGGTCTGGGGTGCCATGTCAGCTGCTGGTGTTGGTCCACTTTGTTTTATCAAGGGCAGGGTCAATGCAGCTAGCTATCAGGAGATTTTGAAGCACTTCATGCTTCCATCTGCTGAAAAGCTTTATGGAGATGAAGATTTCATTTTTCAGCACGACCTGGCACCTGCTCACAGCGCCAAAACCACTGGTAAATGGTACTGACCATGGTATTACTGTGCTCAATTGGCCTGCCAACTCTCCTGACCTGAACCCCATAGAGAATCTGTGGGATATTGGGAAGAGAAAGTTGAGAGACGCAAGACCCAACACTCTGGATGAGCTTAAGGCCGCTATTGAAGCATCCTGGGCCTCCATTACACCTCAGCAGTGCCACAGGCTGATTGCCTCCATGCCACGCCGCAGTGAAGCAGTCATTTCTGCAAAAGGATTCCCGACCAAGTATTGCCGACCAAGTATTGAGTGCATAACTGAACATCATTATTTGAAGGTTGACTTTTTTTGTATTAAAAAACACTTTTCTTTTATTGGTCGGATGAAATATGCTAATTTTTTTAGATAGGAAATTTGGGTTTTCCTGAGCTGTATGCCAAAATCATCAATATTAAAACAAAAGGCTTGAACTACTTCAGTTGGTGTGTAATGAATCTAAAATATATGAAAGTCTAATGTTTATCAGTACATTACAGAAAATAATGAACTTTATCACAATGTGCTAATTTTTTTAGAAGGACCTGTATATATGTATATATATATAAAAAGAAGGACGTCTGTGTGTATGTATGTTCCACGATCACTCAAAAACACAACCATCGATTTCAACAAAACTTGCTATACACATCCCTTGCTACCTGGACAGAAATCTTGTGGGGGTCATATGACCCTAAACAGCAGCTGCATGGAGTTTGTACGCTCCAACTGTTTTTGCTACACACATATTGCTCTGTAACTCAAAAACTCATCGATCAATTTCTACTAAACTTGGTACACATATCCCTCACTATCTGGGAAAAAATAATGTGGAGGTAACATGCCAGTACACAATGAGTTTCTACCTGCCCGACGTCTGTCTGTTCTTTATGCGCGACCAAACGACTGGACCGATATTCACCAAATTTGGCACACAGGTACATCAGGTGCCTGGGAAGGTTTTAGACAGGGTCTCAGCTCTCTAGGACATACTGTTCCTGAGATATTCCCCAAAAATGACCTGCATTGGCCAATACAAGCCTGCAAGTCTTTCTCTTCATATCCCAACTGCCATACACACAGTCACATGTCCCTTATCAGCCAATAGAAGCTCACAGGCCGTTAATCTCCACATACACAGTTTTACTCCAAGTTTCCATTACAACCCAGCCATTTTTTTCTTTTTCTTCACTGCTGAAGGTCTGCTTTAGGCTAGGGCTACACAACGACATAATGATGCACGACACAAAGGGCACAACTACACTTCTACATGTGTCGCACGACATGTGACATGCTGCGACTGCGACGCGACAGTCACAGAAAAATCCATCTTGGATGGATATTTTGTGACTGTCATGTCGCAGTATGTCACATGTCGCAGTGCAGCACCATAGCCTATCATTATAAAAATTGTTCAGACAAAATGTCGTGCAGCCCTAGCATTAAAAGCGCAGGGGGCTGTGGAGGTCACTGTTAAAGAGGCGTTCACTATCCTGAAATGTGTTGTTTCTACACCAATAAAGTCCTCTTCATAATCCGAATCTAGTCCTCATCATCCTCGGAGTGTCGCCATCAGATCCTGCCTTTTTTCCCTGCTACAGTCATCTTATGTGTATACCGGGCCTGTACGGACGGCGAGCAGCACCCGAGGCCTCGTTATTTGACATGCAAGAAGAGCTCAGCACAACAGTGCTAGCTAGGTGAGTAGCCACTCCTTGAGTCTCCGCTCAGTTCAGTGCAACAGTTCTGCCCATATTGCTCTCCTCTTCTCTCCTCAAGCAAGATCATTAGTTGGGAGTCAGGAGCTCCCCATACACATTAGATTGTTGTCTCCCACCGACGTTCTCCGTAAGTCCACCCAGCAATACACTAAATGGGAGTCTTTCATCATGGGAGTTCTTGTTCTCATGCCACATAATTGGGCGTTCCAGACTGGTTGCCAGATAATCATGGTCCATGCACCTTAGATAGCAGTCAGATGAATGTTTGTTTAACCGACATCTATCCTTATCAACCCCATCATACACGGCAAGCTAAGCATGCGTATTACTGAGAGCAAAAGGACTGGACATGTTCAAATCCAATATCTGCTGTCCCGGGAGATTCATATACACATAAGGCTACTTTCACACTCGCGTTTTAGGAGGATCTGTCATGGATCTACAAAAACGGATCTCTTACAATAATACAACCGCATGCATCCGTCATGAACGGATCCGTTTGTATTATCTTGTAACAAAGCCAAGATGGATCCGTCATGAACTCCACTGAAAGTCAATGGGAGACCGATCAGTTTTCTATTGTGTCAGTGAAAACGGATCCGTCCCCATTGACTTAAATTGTATGCCAGGACGGATCCGTTTGGCTCAGTTTCGTCAAGCAGACAGTAAAACGCCTTAGGCAGCATTTTGGTGTCCGCCTCCAGAGCAGAATGGAGACTGATCGGAGGCAAACTGATCCCTTCTGAGCGGATCCTTTTCCATTCAGAATGCATTAGGGCAAAACTAGCCCTGAATGGATCTCAGAAACGGAAAGCCAAAACGCCAGTGTGAAAGTAGCCTAGATGGTTAGCCAGTACAGCCAAAACTGGCAGGTTTGCCAACATTCATCTACGGTGTATGGTCACTTTTAGGAGTTGTCCTAAGTCCTATATAAAATGTATCACTAATGTCATAATAATTCAAGTCACATGTATTGGGCAATTTCTGTTTCTTGCACCGTAGCCAATACTCCATAGGAAATTGCCACATGCAGATGCAGTGGACCATCCAGCACAAGCCTGGAGTGTTCTCAGTGCTGGAACGAATTACATGACGCGTTTTGAGTTTTATTTCCCAGAATCATCATTTTCCAAGGACAGCTCTACAAGCTGAGCACATTATCTACTGAAACATCACAGCACCTGAGATTTGTGCCTATAAAATCTCCAGTCGTGTGTGGTTTTACATTCCAAAGACAGAGCAGGGGCGGACATCCCACCTGTGCAGCAGGTTCAGCTGCTCAAGGGCCCAGAGAAGAGGAAGGGGCCCGTCCAGCCAGAGAGCATTCCCTGCTTACCATGATCCCTGGCGGTGATATTAGGCTGATGATGTGTCAACTTTGCTTACTTTGTAGCTGTGCCAATTGAGGGTGTGTCTTAATGGGAGGAGCTTAAATGGTGTGGGTGGAGTCTAATAGGGCTAATAGTCTGCCCAAAAAAATCATTATATATTTATATAATATATATATATATACATATACACACACACACATATACACACACACATACAAACTAATGCGGTGTAATTGCCCCTGCTCACCCCCGGCGATGTCAACGGTGAGCAAGTAAACAATGAAGGGAATGCTGATCAGCGGGGGTGCCGGGTGTCAGACCCCCACCGATCTGATATCGATGACCTATCCTGAGGATAAGTCATCAATAGAAATATCTCGGAAAACCCCTTTCAGTACATGTTGCACACACATTATAAAGTGATGAGCGTGCAGTGTAAATATGATGTCATGTGTCGGAATTGTGTCTAATGTATCAGGGTCATGTGCCATGTATCTTTGTTAGCGACACGATAAAGAATGTACTCTACATATACGATTGTAAAAATTAAGATACTTTATTATGATGCATGATTTAAAAAAACTAATATAAGGTATTGACACACACCACAGATTAGGCACCAAATACATGGTCAAAAATGACACAATTTAGGGCTCTTTCACACTTGCGTTCTTTTGTTCCGGCATAGAGTTCCGTCGTCGGGGCTCTATGCCGGAAGAATCCTGATCAGTTTTATCCTAATGCATTCTGAATGGAGTGAAATCCGTTCAGGATGCATCAGGATGTCTTCAGTTCCGGAACGGAACGTTTTTTGGCCGGAGAAAATACCGCAGCATGCTGCGCTTTTTGCTCCGGCCAAAAAAACTGAAGACTTGCCGCAAGGCCGGATCCGGAATTAATGCCCATTGAAAGGCATTAATCCGGATCCGGCCTTAAGCTAAACGTCGTTTCGGCGCATTGCCGGATCCGACGTTTAGCTTTTTCTGAATGGTTACCATGGCTGCCGGGACGCTAAAGTCCTGGCAGCCATGGTAAAGTGTAGTGGGGAGCGGGGGAGCAGTATACTTACCGTCCGTGCGGCTCCCGGGGCGCTCCAGAGTGATGTCAGGGCGCCCCACGCGCATGGATGACGTGATCGCATGGCACGTCATCCATGCGCATGGGGCGCTCTGACGTCATTCTGGAGCACCCCGGGAGCCGCACGGACTGTAAGTATACTGCTCCCCCGCTCCCCACTACTACTATGGCAACCAGGACTTTAATAGCGTCCTGGCTGCCATAGTAACACTGAACGCATTTTGAAGACGGATCCGTCTTCAAATGCTTTCAGTTCACTTGCGTTTTTACGGATCCGGCGTGTAATTCCGGCAAATGGAGTACACAACGGATCCGGACAATGCAAGTGTGAAAGAGGCCTTATCGGGGTCATTAGTTTGGTATATGCATCTGAATTGTTACCAATGGGCCCTACTTATGGGTGTTCATGTATCTTTGTGAATAGAATGTATTCTCCATGTGGCATTTGTCAAATGTGTAGGAGATACATGTAGTACCCCGAACCTGGGG